>NC_044986.1:15367598-15667598 GCF_008728515.1 Papio anubis
CCATACGAGCAGGCCAGGCGCGGTGGCTCACGTCAGTAATCCCAGTACTTTGGGAGGCTGAGGCAGGCAGATCACGAGGTCAGGAGATCGAGACCATCCTGGCTAACACGGTGAAACCCTGTCTCTACTAAAAAAATACAAAAAATTAGCCAGGCATGGTGGCGGACACCTATAGTCCCAGCTACTTGGGAGGCTGAGGCAGGAGAATGGCGTGAACCTGGGAGGCGGAGCTTGTAGTGAGCCGAATAGCACCGCTACACTCCAGCCTGGGTGACAGAGTGAGACTGTCTCAAAAAAAAAAAAAAAAAAAAGAATCCATACAAGCCAGTGGCCAGAAGTTTAAACCTATTGAGAGGGGAAATATACATTCTGCTTTGTGAGACTGGAGAAGGCTGGGATGAAGACAGCGACAGCACCTTCAATAGAGTCTTGAAGCCTGAGCTGGGTTTCCCAGGAGGGAGAAGGGGAGAGGGCAATTTGGCAAAGAACACAGAGGAGCAAAGTCGCCGAGGTGCACAAGTCCAGGCTCTGGAGGGAGCATCTCATGTTCCCTCATCCCCACCTTCATTCTGCAGACATGGACTGAGCCCCTACTGGGTACTGGGCCTTGCTCCATCTCCTGGGAATACAGCAAGCAAGGTCTTTGTTCTCAGGGAGTTTAGGGGCCAGTGGAATGCCAGACAGTGAACAAGCACCAGGAGAGACACCAAAGACAGGGAATGAACTAACCTTGGCTGATGAAGCAAGGGGGACTGGGGGCTGCCTCAGGTGACCATGCAATCTGTGGAAAGTGTCATTTCAGCTGAGACCTACTTGGATGATAAGTAGGGGTAAGATCCAGGGAAAGGGGATTCCAGGAAGAAGTAATAGCGAAGAATAAAGAAAAGGATACATATCTTCACCCCTTTCAAGACTGGGATCTAGAGAAATTCTATGTAGAAGAAGGAAAAAAGGGTATCCCTGACTGATCCTGAAATCCAGAAGGAGTTAGAAGTTTGAAATTTGGAAGAAATCATCTTTCTGGCAGCTCCTTACAACTGTCAAGCAACAACCAATAATTTTCACTACCTCCCTCCCACTAGTTAGAAAGTGATCAACTGTCATTAATCTTGAAACTTCATAGAATGCACAGCAGATTCAAACTACTCATAGGCACCAGTGGATTCTAGCTGTTGAAAAAAATGAATACACAAAAGTGGGATGAGCCAGGATATTGTCCAAATTCAGATAATCTGTTTCATAGAGTGATAATTCCTTTGAATTTCACAATAGCCATTCTATACTTTTTGTTTTTAAGCGAGGCTTTAGTATGGATCAATACTGGGCAACACCAGGTCTCTTCAATGAGTGAGTTGCCAATTCGTTAGTAAAAAGGAAGGTTTCTAAGGATCTGAGTTGAGAAGAGAGTTTGGAATTTCAACTAGAAGTGCCTTTCCTACCCAGGTGAGGGGAATGATAGCAGATGGAGTAAAGAAGCATGCATCTTAATAGAAACCTTTTAAAAATCATGCTTTTGTTTATAAAATCTGCCGATTAACAGCTAGAAACAGACAATAAGATTTCTTCTTTGATCTGTATTATTGTTTTCATTGCCGAAATCCCCTTCATTGAATCACCATTTTATTGACAGCACACAAATCATAGTCGGGCTGTTTTTTCTCTTTGTATTCTCAGATAAATCTTAGGTGATGAAACTTCGGTTTTGCAGACATTTTTAAGCTATAATAAATTGCAAAGGTTATGCTCAGGACCCACCCCCCCAACCCAAAAGCAACATGCTTGCCACTGTCACATTAAAACAAAATCCAAAATGCATTACTTAACTCAATCAACAAATATTGTGCTTCATTTGGAAGGATCTGAAGCCGTATTTCTCCCCCTGAATTGCGGTATTTTCAGCTAGACCTCGTGGTTAACAGCTTAAGTTAAGTCTGCCATGTGTCAGACATACATAAACTCATGGACATTATATTACAAACTCAGCTGCAGTTTAAATTATTGGGTAAACTCTTTTCACGGAGCTCCAACACAACAAAATCCACAACAAAAATAGCAGGCCAGCTGCCCACGCTACCAGGAGAGACCCTCATTAGATGTCATTTGCATTCCATTAACCACCAAGCAGTGGGTCAGTCATTGCCTGTCAGACGTTCAACTCATTCTTTTTGTGTTAATTAGCAGAGAAAGAAGGAGTTAATGAAGATCTTATGATCTGTGATGACTCATCTGGTTGTTTGAGCCGAATCACCACTCTGGGCCACTTCATCGGACCCAGCTCGGGCTGCTCTGAGCAGGAGAGGGAGGCTGCTGAGGGGCGCTCTCAGGGGTCTTTGGCGTGGTGGGCTTTGTTAGCTCAAGATTAGAAGGAGTTAATTGCTTCAAGATTGCTGGGAGATTAGGTTACTGGGTAGGATGTATCTATGTAAGCATATGTCAGCGCTAGTTAGAAGATAGGAGACGCTTATTTTAATAAACTTATGAAAAGAAGAATTAATTTGTCATTACATTGGAAATCTTATTTTATTAACTTAATTTGAAAATGTAAAGCTGTCTGAAACGCCGGTTTTTCACTCACTTTCCTTCTGAATATGTATGAATCCCGGATTAGTTGATGTGTAACACTGGTCATTCCAGGCTTTTTTCCTGGACGTTTCACCCAAGTCAGTTTGCTGGTGGTGTCTGACTCTAGGGGAGTGGGCTGGTTACCATGAACCCTGGGTTCTTTCTCCATAGTGAGTTGCACGTGGCCTCCGGGAGACTCCTGGGCAATTCTGCCAAGAGAAGAGAAGGACCTGCTTCTGTCTGCCTTGCTTCCTCCCCTCTGAGTACTATTCGTATACAAATGCTGTTTGTATTTGGGGCCCACGAACAGGATGGGGCAGAGACTATGGAAGAAACCCCAAGGATCCTTCTCTGAACTGGAGTCATCGAAGGTGTTTTCCAAATGCTCAGTTTACATTTCATGGTTGAAGCAAATGACCTAGCAAGGCAGGCTGTTCCAATTGTCCTCATCTCCTAGAATCTTACAGGAGAATATAGGAGAAGGAGTCCTGTTTATTCAGCATTTACTATGTGCCAAGGACTGTTCACTTTGTTCTTATTATCCTTTTAAATCTTTACAACAAACATATGATAAGGACTCTTAATATGTCCATTTTTCAGGGGAAGAAACTCAGGCACAGGGAGATTCAGTAACTTGCCAAGGGAACATAGTAAGAAGTGTCACCCACCCACCCCAGAGCCCTCCCTCCCCACTACACCCCTGTGTGTCTGTGACATAATCGAGGGAGCTTGGCTGTGTGACATCAGGAAGGGCGGGTGACGGCGTTGGTGACTCACAGAGCTCGTTCTCTGTCTGAATAGGGCAGGGGCTGTCCCAGCAGAATGTGGCCAGGTAGGGGGAATGTGGGCCCGGTGTCAAAAAAGCTTCTGAGGTTTTTGGTTTTATTTCTCCAAAGAGGTTAAAAACCTGAAGTTTTAAATAAAATCTCCGGATTTAAAAACATTTGTCTAAATTTACAAAAAAAAATACTGTGCAAGTCAAACAAGAAACTTCTGAGGACAACTACTGGTGACCCCTGTGGAAGGTGGGAAGCCCTTTGAGATAGGTTTTCCCTCCAAAGTGCCTTGCACGTAGGTACTCAGTAGTCACAGTTGAATACCTCGGTGAATCCAGAAACGGGTCCCTGGTCCCGTCGGCACATCAAACTGCTGAGTTACAGAGAGTCGTCACCCAGTGACTTCAACTCACTGTACCCAGAATTCCTTTATCAGATCAGCCAAATGACCCATCCCCGATCTGACCTTTCTTGAGGAAGACAGCGTGTTGGGATAATGGTGATTATAATTTCAGTAGAAAAAAATTGAACCCTCTTCCTGGACCGCTTACAGGGTCCCCTTTCCTGACTGGGGTTAATATGAATTGGGCCAAAAATAATCATTAAAAAATTTAACAACTCTATAGCCAAGCAAGCGGTAACACTTGGCTCAGCAGGGCCTCTGAGACTCTGCCACAATACGGCAGCCTCTCTGTTGGACAGTGCCCCGACATTCTGTTGTTAAATATTTTTAACATCACCTCTTCAAAACAGTTTTAAATGCAAAGAAAAAAGGTGCATGATGACAACTCTGGGACCCTCTGTCATCATCATAACTAAAGTTACAGCTCAAATTTTGAGAGTCCTGTGATAAGGATGTATAAGCATTGTTGAATTCCATAAACACTATAAAGTGGGTATTTTACTATTATTATCATGATCCCATTTTACAGTTGAGGGAACTGGGTTACTTCTCAAGATGACACAACTGGTACACTTAGTTGAGAAAAAAACTGACCTTGCTGCCTACAAAGCCCAAGCAAGCCCCTATGCAACTTTTTCTGTAAAAGGCTAGACATGTGGGCCGTGGGGGTCTCTGTTGTGACTGCACGCCTCTGCTGTTGTAGCACAAAAACAGTGATAAACAATATGTAAACAAATAGGCCTGGCTGTGCCCCAATAAAATTTATTTTGGGTTTTCTTTGTTTTTATTTTGAGACGGGGTCTCACTCTGTTTCCCAGGCTAGAGTGCAATGGCGCAATCATGGCTCACTGCAGCCTCTACCTCCCAGGTTCAAGTGATTCTCCCACCTCAGCCTCCCAAGTAGCTGGGACCACAGGCATGTACCACCATTCCCAGCTAATTTTATTATTTGTAGAGATAAGGTCTTGCTGTGTTGTCCAGGCTGGTCTTGAACTCCTGGCCTCAAGCAATCCTCCTGTCTCAGCCTCCCAAGCTGCTGGGATAACAAGCATGGGCCACTGCACCCGGCCTAAAACTTTATGTATTTCTTTCTTTCTTCTTTTTTTCTTTTTTCCAAGATAGAGTCTAGCTCTATCACCCAGGCTGGAGTGCAGTGGTGCGATTTCGGCTCAATGCAACTTCCGCCTGCCAGGCTCAAGCAATTCTCCTGCTTCAGCCTCCAGAGTAGCTGGGATTACAGGCTCATGGCTAATTTTTGTATTTTAGTAGAAATGGGGTTTCACCAGGTTGCCCAGGCTGGTCTTGAACTCCTGACCTCAGGTGATCCACCTGCGTCGGCCTCCCAAAGTGCTGGGATTACAGGCGTGAGTCACTGTGCCCGGTCAAAACTTTATTTTTAAAAGCAGATAGTAGGCTGTATTTGGCCCACAGACCACACTTTGTCAATCCTTGCACAAAGTTGTATTATTTCTCAATGGTTGAAGAAATTCCACCTGCTCAACCCCGCACCCTCCAGTGCCTTCACCTTACCACAGGAGTTGTTCTAGAGTAGGTTGGACTGTGATTTTTCAATGCTTCTTTCCAAATTGTTAAACTTTCCCATGTGGTCCTACATGAGGTCCTTACTCTGTCCTCAGCAGGAACTCATGCCAGGGACTGATGCTTTTTGTCATATTGGATAAGCCACTGGGCATGTGCTGTTATGAAACCTCCATACTTAACATGTGGTCTGTGGACCAACATCATCAGCATCACCTGGGCGCTAGCTAGGGAGGTGGAATGTTGGCACGGCCCCAGGCCTACTGTATCAGCCTGCATCTTAACAAGGTTCCAGGTGATTCACGTGCACATTGAAGTTTGAGAAGCAATGGTGTAAAGAAAATTTAAAAATTGGACTTGCTGTGGCTTGTTTGAATTTGGCTCCAAGTATGATACATGACATGTGACAATGAGACTCCTTTTCTTTTCTGAGACAAGGTCTTGCTCTGTCACCCAGGCTGGAGTGCAGTGGTGTGATGACAGCTCCCTACAGCCTCAACCTCCCCAGGCTCAGGTGATTCTCCCACCTCAGCCTCCCTAGTAGCTGGGACTACCACCACTTCTGGCTAATTTTTCTATTTTTTGTAGAGATGGGGTCTCTCTATGTTGCCCAGGCTGGTCTTGAATTCCTGGGCTCAAGCTAGTCACCCGCCTTGGGCTCCCAAAATGCCAGGATTACAGGTGTGAGCCACTGTGCCCAGCCAAGAGTACTTTTAATAAGCTACACATAGATGTTACAAAGTAGAGAATTCCCTTAATGCTATTAATAAGAGAACTGTTTCTGTTGGGTGACTGAAAAGCATACCTGCTATTGCCAATTCCTGATGCTGCATTAACTAAGGTTGTGTTCAGGCAATACATCAAAATGGGCCATCTGTCTGGCTGTATGGGACCCCTGCTGTGATTACTATTTGTCCAAAGCGGGCCCCTGCAGGTATCAAGGAGAACCTGGGGCTGAGCTCTATGTCAGCTGGTGTCCGTTGTCCAGGTGGATGACTTGAGCACTGTATGGCAGCTGGGCCATCCCTGGGGACCTGTCTCGTGATGGGACCCATGACCTGGGGGGTGGAGGGGGGTTGAGGTGACCCTCATACCTCGGGATGAGAAAAGGAGCCTCCTTTTAGAAAGATACAGGTCCTTTTTCTGGTCAGTTTGTTTCAAGGGGATTTTGTGAACCACATTATCTTGACTATATTGTACAAAAACTGCAAAATCAAAATCGGTCTGAATTACAGTCCTTGCAAGGGGTTGGGGTTCATTTTAATTCATTCCTTCCTTCCTTCCTTCCTTCCTTCCTTCCTTCCTTCCTTCCTTCCTTCCTTCCTTCCTTCCTTCCTTCCTTCCTTCCTTCCTTCCTTCTTTCCTTCCTTCTTTCCTAGCAGAAATGCCTCAGGGTTTGAATCCCCACAGCTCCTAGCCAGATGCCAGTGCCCAAGGTCACCCATCTTTCTCCATCAAGGGACTCTCTGAAGCTCTCATGAAGTCAATGTGTGGTAGGCAGCTGTGGGCAATGGCAACTTGCAGAGGGGATTAAATCAAGAGTAAATCTGTGCTTGGACTAGACCTCGCATCTGGCTGCTCTGGGAGAGCTACACAGGCTTTCTAAAACCTGCTTGCCTGGTGTTTTCCAACTCAGACAAAAGCCGAGCATTTACTAATGTCAAAATTGCCTTGTCTTCATATTGGCAATATATTTAAAAATTCCAATTATCTCTTTAGCCTGCAGTCAAAAGGTTAGCAGAGGCGGGATGCAAGCTCTCCGCATTTCTAAAAAAAAAAAGAAAGAAAAGAAAGAGAGAGAGAGAGAGAGAAAAGAAAGAAAGAAAGAGAGAGAGAAAGAGAGAGAGAGGGAGGGAGGGAAGGAAGGAAGGAAGGACGGAAGGAAGGAAGGAAGGAAGGAAGGAAGGAAGGAAGGAAGGAAGGAAGAGAAAAATGAGTAGGAAAAGGAAAAGACTAAGACAGCTGCCCATCAACAGGGAGGGAACTTCCTGGAGGCTCCAGGACAGGGAATCTGGGCGCTTATTTGCAAACAAATCCACTGGGAAGAGCTAATGTGGACATTGTGAACTGCTATTTCTTTTTCTTTTTGAGTTAGATAATAGGTCTCCTGGCAATTAAAATGTTCCAGTCATATTTAATCACTTTTCCATGAAATAACTGGCCCTGGACATGATTTCTGAGATTCACTGATTTTTAAAGGACCATAAAATAAAATCACTGGGAGGTTAAGAGGCAGGGACTGAAGAGAGGTAAGACGTTATTTGCCACCTGAGGGAAGAGAATATCATTTATTTTCTTATTTCTTGACCTTTGTCAAGGAGGTAGAGCCCAAAGGAGGCTATCAAAGGCTGAAAATAAATGATGCATGCATTTATTTGCATGCAAACAACCATGGCTAAAGTGCTGGATGGGTTCTGGCAAAGTCACCGTCCCCTCCCCAGACACACCTGTTTTAATGGACCATTTTGCTAAAGTTCTGGTGTCACTGTTGCTTGGTTTGCGGAGTCCTTGAAACAAAATTCTTGGAAGAAAATTGGTGTTTTTCACTTCCCTCCCCTAAAAGTAAATCACTTAGTCCAAACAAACTAAGGAGGAACGTTATTTGAGGACACTGGCTACTATCTTCAGAGAACTCATTCATTTATGGAGACATATTTTCTTCCCAAAACACATGCAAGGTGCTGGGTATACACAGTTGGCTAAAGATAGTTCCTGCTTTTGAGGAAGCTACAGCCGAATGGGGTGCAGAGACAAATACATAAATATTGATTTACTTATTCAGTTAGACATTTATTTATCAAATGTCTTCAAAGTGCTACTCCCTGGACAGGCAAGTTATAACAACCACACCACACCATAGTGTGGTTATTCTAGTGCACTCAGAGATGTGTTTCTTGTCTATTACAGGGGGCACAGAGAAGGAAGCAAGGAAGGGAATTCAATGTTTTGGAGGAAGTGACATGTTGCTGGAGGATAGGACATTTGGCAGATGGTCAGGGAAAATGAGAGTTATCCAGGTGGGGAGGGGAGGAAGGGACCTCCAGGTAGTAGGAATGGCAGGAAAAGAAAGCACAAAAGAAAGAACCAGTGGCGAGCACTGAGGGTACAACAGACATGTCATAAGTTTTGAGCCATAAATTGCAAAGCAGGGGAAGGGGAGGATGTTTCTGGGGCACTAGGGAAGCCTCAGTCCCCAAAGACTCCCTGAGCCTGCTGTCTTCAGGTCTATTACTCTACCTGATGCCTGGTAGCCCTCACCACATGTATGATTGTGCCTTTATTTCCGTGATTCGGTGGTAAATATTTGTCTTCTCCATCAGCACAGGTCAGGCACATGCTCACATTATATACCCAAGGCCTTCCACACTGCCCAGAAAATAATAATAATAATAATAATGCTAAAAAATAAATACATAAATAATGCTGATCAAAGGAATGAGACAGCGATCAAAAACCAGGCAAAAGAAAGCTATTTAAAGAGTTAAACAAAGGAGTCACGTGGTGAAATTTGTTTTTTAATAGATTATTCTGGCTGTAGCATGGAGAGAGGAAACAAGGGACATAGATGGGGAGTGGGACAGTGGCTGAAAAGAGATGGTGGCAGCCAGAGGCAGTGTCATAGGAACGGAGGAGCTGACAGAGGAAGGGACATGTTTGAGAACTATCTTGATGGCAAAATCACAGGACTTAGTCGATGATTAACTCCATGGGGTTATGGAAGGAGGAGGCGTCTGCAATGACTCCTAGGCTTGCAATTTGGGTGACTGAATGGATGATGGTGTCAATCTCGAAAACAGGACCCAAGGCACTGGCAAAGCGACAGCTTAGTTTTCAACAGGTTTAGTGTAAGGAGCCTACAAGACAAGCAGGTTGGGCTGACAGCTGAGGCATAGGGAAGAGGCTGGACCTGAGGGAAATACTGAGAGAAATTAGAGTTGACCACGACTTACTGTGGCCAAAGAAACACACTCTGTTTCAGCCTGCTCTTGGCTTCTCATCTTGTGCTCTGCAAGTTTGTGTGATATTCTTCCATGGGCCCCGTGGTCCTCTTCACCCAAACCCCGTGGAATGGAATCAGCTAATCTTCTACAGGGCATGTGCCACTATACCCATTTTAAAGACAAGGAAACTGAGACTTTTAGAGGCCTCAGTGGTACAGACAGGATTCAAGGCCCTTTCTGACTTCAGAGTCCAGGTTCTGTACCTCTGACTTCTTAAATGCTCAACACTCAATTTATAGGCTGTCCGTAGACTATGATGGTATGATCTGGAAGACTCCATTCATCCCCACTAAGTGCTGAAAATGCTGGCTGCCTGCTTTCTGGTCCCCTGGCTGGAGCACTTGCCCGTTACAGTAGCCGTGATCGAATAGCCCAGAGTCTGCTGTCTTAATGTGCCGTGCAAGCCATGGTGATGGGCAGATCCATGCTGAATTTCTTTCAGTCTAAACTAAAAGTGGATTTTCTCCCCGTTTAGAAAAACATGAATGTTGTGCTGCTTTCTGTGAAGAATCAGTACATTTCCCTGACCTGCCCACCCTTCACCCCTTTGCAGGAGCTCCTGAGGGAGTTTAGTTCACCTGCTTCAAGTTCTAGTCTGTGTGAACTCCACTGTTTGTCCCAAGTGGCAAGACAGGTGTTGGAAAGAGCTTTGTGAGCAGCTCAAGTGGTGGTCAAGTGATTTTTAGAAATGTTTACTTGCTAGCAGTATAATCTACATTAATCAAATCGTTCCTGTCTATAATGAAATTTGTACAAAAGTTGCTAGATAGATTTTCTCCAAAATGGGAGGGTATATCAGGCATGTACCGATGGATAACAAAATAAAAACATGGCTGGGTGTGATGGGTCATGACTGTAATCCTAACACTTTGGGAGGCCGAGGCGGGTGGATCACCTGAGGTCAGGAGTTCAAGACCAGCCTGACCAACATGCAGAAACCCCATCTCTACAAAAAATACAAAATTAGCAGGGAGTGGTGGAGCATGCCTGTAATCCCAGCTACTCAGGAGACTGAGGCAGGAGAATCACTTGAATTCTAGAGGTGGAGGTTGTGGTGAGCCAAGATAGTGCCATTGCACTTCAGCCTGGGCAGCAACAGTGAAACTCTGTCTCAAATAATAATAATAATAATGATGATAATAAAATAAATAAATAAATAAATAAATAAATAAATAAATAAATACACTGTGGTATACAAAAAAAAAAAAAAGTTTTCTGGTTCCTGGGAGCACCTCAAATGAAAACACAGGAACTTATCTTCCAGAGCACCAGAAATGTCCATCTACGCCAGGGTGTCTGGGTGACCCGTAGAGCCATATCAGACACGTTAAGATGCCATGGATAAAAAAACCAACAGGGTTCAAATATGAGCTGAAAACAGAAGGTCCTGAGGATGCATGCTCTGTAGGTGGAAATTCACAGCTTCTCATATGGGCAGTTCTTTCTGTAGCAGCTTCCAGGGCACAGAGAAACAAGGATTTCTTGATGTATTTAGTGATGGTCAGTGGTTCTCCTAAGCAAACAGTGGGTGGGGAAGACGGCCGGCTACTATAAGAAGTTTTTACTTTACTATGGAAGATCATATTTTTAGCTTTCATCGTAAGTAGCAATGTTGCTCCTTCAGGCTACACGATTGCAGTAGCTGTATAGAATGTTCTGGGTCCTGAGGTATGATTGACAGATCACGTTAGGTCTTCCCATCACCCCTTTTCCTGGCCTTCTGAATGTGTAAGTACAAACACCAACCTCTAGAACTCTTCACCACCTTTTATTCTTAGGGCCACAGTATTAAATGCATTTATCTAGTCCCAGAGTTGGATATAAAGTCATACACAGAGTTTCCTCCCTGAAATGAGATAAAAATCTCTCACTTCCCATTGAAGCAACATGCCAGAAACTCAGAACGGATGGTCCAGATTTAGGGGGAAGCTGATTATTCATGATGACTGCCTGGCAGCATCATGAATTGGTAATGAGGACGCCACTATCATGGAGGGATCAAGCCCAAAGCCCCGGGATAGCTATGAAATACAGTATTGTGTTTACACACTGTAACCTCACCCCTCAGAAGTGAATAAAAAAGCAAGGCTTCAAATGTTGCTGCAGCTCAGAGTTCCTCTCTCCCAGCAGCACCCTGGCTCGCATTGGCCATCCAAGGAGCGATGAGATGGGGCAGGAGGGAAAGACAGGCCAACCAAAACACTGCAAAGCAAGCTCTAGTGAAACCAGACTGTTAACATCTTACAAACTTTATGGCATAATGAACATGTAGTAAAAATCATTTGCATTCTTTGATTATATATGTCAGGTTCCTAAATATCTTGATCATGTTATTTTGCTAAAGATATTCTGAAGGTGGATCTGTATATGATTTACATAAATGAGGCATTTGCATAAATTAAATTAACAAATATAAATACATGCATATACAATGCTGATACCACTTACTAGACTCATAAAAATAAATCATGAGGGATAGCATATGATAGGCCATGTGGTTTCTGGGCAATACCCACATGTTCCTGATGCATGCTTGGCATTTTGTTACCAGAAGAAGGAGGAAACTCCAGCTCATGCATTTCTGAAGGCTGGTCAAAGGAATGAGACAGCTTCCTAGGGAAGCTATGGAACAGACTTTTGGAATGAGCTGATGTTTTAAATGATTGAAAACTCAGTTTCGGGTAGTGACTAAACTCATGACCACTAGAGCCAGATTGCCTGAGTTCAAATCCTGACCATCATTAAATCAATGTGAAGTTTAGGACAAGTCACCTAATCTGTGGCTCAATTTTCTCATCTGTAAACTGGGGATAGTACCAGTAACAACCTCGAAAGTTTATTTTCATAATGAAATGAATTAAGCTCATGAAAGAACCTAGAATAGTGCCTGGCATACGGAAAATGGGTAATACATATTAGCTCTGTTCATATTGCTGTTAGGTGGTCACTTGACATGTTGGAAAAATCATTTTCCAAGGCCATATGTCTTCCTACATACTCTCTCTAACTCTTGACCAGTGATGCTCAAACCAGTGTTGGAAGCCCTGGGATGAGAGAAGAAACGTTCCCGAAGATCATGCCCTTTACCAATATTCAAATCACAGATCTAAGACATGGCCCGCAGATGATCAGCATTGCATCCTAGGCCCCAGTGGGCTGGTCTGGCTGACAGGTTACGTGGAGAAGATCACTGATAATAGGTGGCTCTCCCAATTCTAATCAGGCCAGGGATGGGACAAAAGGAGGCAGGAGAACTTAATGCCCAGCCAAGCTCAGTCTTTGTTCCAACACAGCCAGACAGTTCACATTCAGCCAGCTGCTGATGATGAGGTTTGCACCTGAGGCTGGACACTGAATCCCAGAAGGTTTTCCTATAAACACAAAAGATTCACCAATGAGTTACCACTGCCTTCCTTGCCCACACCAATGGGAATGATTGCTCCTGTGAAGGAAATTAGTTTATTGTTTTTCAGAATTAAGCTAGATTTTATTCAAAAATTTTTTTTACCAATTCTCAGAGATCAAATTACTCAGTCTTTTTATTGCTTTTTGGGTCACTGGAAAAAATGGTCTCCAGACTTTTCCTACTGAGCCTGGACTAATCAAAATATTCACTTCTGTTCATTAGCTGTTCTTCAGACCATAGAACACCTTCAGATGTTTATAAACCAACCTTGAATCTCTCTCTCAGGCTTTTTTCCCATTTGAGAAGCTCAGTTCCCACAGTGCCCTTGTTGATTAGGGGAGGGCTGCATGCAGCCTTGCTGGGACCATAACCCCAGCTGTGGTGTCTGAGGGCACCAAAAGGCCCTCTGCCCTGCAACGATCACACTTGCTTTGCAATTTTGCTTCACACTGGCCTGGCTGGACTATCCCAGAGGGCAGTATACATGTTTCTGGGGTCAGAATGATAATTACCATAATAGCAGCTATCAGTAATCCAGCCCTTTCTATGGGTCAGGCCATATGCTTTACATATGCTATCTCAACCATCCTGGGAGGTAGCTTTGCATATTTGTGTTAGTAAAAATGGAATGCTGAGATGAAAGGCTGAGGTTCTATCCCTGAGTAACCCGCCATTTGCATTAATGGGAAAGTCTAACTCAACTTGATGGGCTCATTTATGTCCATCCACATTGGGCCTTAGTGTCTGCCAAGGGAACCAATCACACAATGTCTTAATCTCCTCAGGGTTACCCTGATATCCTAAAGTCCTGTTGCCCCCATCCTCCACCCCTCAGAATCTCCATCAGAAACTCTGTCAGGGTACTCTTGTCTGAAGACTGTGACACAGCTTCTCAATGGCCTGCCCTGGGCCTCAGCTCTCACATCTGTAGAATGGGAATGTTGAGTTCCTGCCCAGCATATTCAGAGGGTTATTGTAAAGATCAAATTAGATCATGAGTGTGAGGAGCACCAGCACCAATGCAGTTATTGGTATTATCTTCCCAGTGGGACAGATACCCTCTCAGGCTTACACCTGAACAACTATTTTGTGGAAACTTACATGCTGGAAGAAAATAACACATCACTGAAACTACTGCTTGAATTCTTCTAATTCAAGATTTCCAGTCCTCACCTTTCTCATAAGCTCCAGATCAAATATTCAACTGCAAGGTGGAATGGCCCCTGGATGGAATGAACGACATTGGCAATGAAGTTTCATGTTGAAGAAGGACTAACTGAAGTGGTGGCCCCAGTTATCCTGAACAGGAAACAGGACATGAAAGCTTCCTCTTTCCCCTTCTCCAGTCCAAGACTGAGCCCAAGGGTCTTCTCTGAAGATGTTAATCTCTTGCTGATCACACATGGAAGTCCCAGCCTAAGAAGAAGCTCTTGATGATTACAAAATAGGTGCTTAGCAATAGTTCTTAATGAGTTGTCCCCCAACTGCCTGTATCAGAATCTCCAGGGGTGTTTGACACAGCAGCAGATTCTTAAGTCCATCAAGTCAGAATCTAAGCATGGACCTAGGCACTTGCATTAAAGAAGATTCTTAGGTGATTTCTTTAATGGCCTCTTTTCTATGTACACATGGAGACAGACAAATCTCTGGTGTTGCTTCCTCTCCTTGTTCAGACAGCAGCCCTATAAAAATAGGCTCAAATACAATCACCTTGGAGGTTAGAGCTTCAGTGTATGAATTTGGGGAGGACAAAATTTAGTCTGTAACAGTTACTATATTCTTGAACATTTTTAATGGGTCTAATTATTTATCTGTTAATTTTCTTAAGAGTTGAGAGCCACAGTCTTAAAATCACCACCCTCTTCTCTTCTGCACTGTTTCATAATGAACAGTACTGATATTTTCACTAAACATTTATAAGAGAAGGTAAATTGGTGTTTAAATTCAATTTTTCAACTTGCAGCATAAATTGTGGGACTTGAAGGCATTAGAAAATTGAAGGGTTATGAGAAAGGCTGACCATTATGAAAAAATAAAATCTTCAAATCTATGATCATTTTATTGCCTTTGCTTCTAAAAGAAATTTTCCTTAAAAGAGCCCACACTGTTTACTTTCATTCATTCATTCACTTCTTACTTTTTTGTGTCAGGTGCTAATGAAATAGATGAACAAGACACAATCCCCACCTCAAAAAAGTGTTTATCTACTAGAGAAGAGAGATGACTACGTCAAAAAAGGCAACGCAGTACTCCAAGCACTGTCTCAAATTTTTCCTCCAAATATCCTGCCATCTAGCCAAACTGTTCCAGCCTTTGTGTGGAACTGTGGGACAGGACCCATTTATAGCAATAATGACTTGAAATAGATTTCTTCAATTTGCCTGATTCAACATAATGCTACAAATAGGGCCTGTACCTTATCCAAATAGTTTAGTTGAGTCATTGAATACAGCATATGCCAACCATTTCGGCAGTAAGTGTTTCATTTTAAAGCAGTCCCTGTGTTTAAAGCTTACAATTATGACAATGAAGCGGTAAGACAAGTATGTGGATGGGGTATCGGGCATGTGGCTGGGCTGGTGATGGGAGGTGAAGACCAAGAATTCAGAGAGTGAGAACAGAAAAGAGAAGAAAGATGATGAGAGACAGAATGAAAGACAACAGCAGAAACAAAGGAGGGTGGGAAGACAGAGATATGTCGGGAATAGTTTTTAAAGGGGGGCCAAGTTGTGACCCACAGGTGGGGGCTGTGTCCCATTGCTACCCCCATCTCCTATTATGGGGTGTTCCCAGAGTGGAGTCTGTTGGTGACAATGACAGCAGTGCTGAGAAAGCCAGAGTGGGATGAGGCTGATCTTCCCCCACGCCCCCGCTCCCTGTGACATCCATCAGAAAGGGCTAGCTTTTGAGAACTGAGAGAGGGGGGAAATAAGCAGAAGTAATTTATTCGGGATCTTTGAGAGGATAATAGCCAATTATTTGTTTATAACACTGGTTAAATTTTCATTAGGCAGATTAATGGAATATCATGTACTGTCAACATTGGACTGAGGGGTGGTCCGTAAGAGATAAACGGGCAAACAGGCGCCGTGTCTCTCTGAGTAAATTAGTTTTTGCTTTCCTGTTTTTCATATGAAAATGGGAAAGGTGGGCAAGGTGGTGCATTTTAAAACAGGTCTCGAGATGGGCCAAATTGGTTAAATATGAAAGCAATCCTGGTAATAAATACATTATAATAATTTAGCATCATGGCCATCATTTTGATTTCATGAAAGTCTGGGATAATGTCGATTTTTAACCTGCTCTCTTAATACACATTCCTTCTCCCTGAATTCAAACGCTGCTCACTGTGAGGTGAAAACATATTACTTTGGGGGGCCTGATTTGTCTGTGTAATGCGCTCAGCATTACAGCTGGTAAGTGCGAGAGGCTCCTTGGCTTTCTTCTGAGTTTGGGCATTGTCGTTGTGGATGGCAGGAGTGGTTCCCCCAAGGCTCATCTCAGGATGAAAATTCCCTGTGCTCAGCAAGCAGGGGAAGTCCCCTATCACTCTGGATGTAGACTGGAAGGTGCACACTCAACCGTTTATTTGCTGCTACATTGCTGGTTAGGAGTGAAGCTCTAAATGGGCTGGGTTCAGAATCTTGGCATTATCCCATGTATGAATCAGAAGCTGAAACTTTAGAATTGAAAATTCTGTTAGCAAATTGGAAAGGACTCTGTCTCACTGAAATTGGCCACCTCCTAACAATTGATATTCTGCAGTTTTAAGAAAAGTAATTGGCAATTAAAATTTTTTTAGTTAAATTAGCATTGGAGAGTCATTAAAGTTCCCATATATAGAATGCAACTAAGAATACTCATTTGCAGCTCGACTCTGGATTTCTAAAAAAAAAAAAAAAAGTCATTATTTAGAAGGCAGGTGATAAAATGTAATTTCTATCATCATTTAAAAAAGGAAAGAAGAGAGGAAGGAGAGTTAGAGGAAGAGATGGAAGGAAGGGAGGGAGGAAGGAAGAAAAGAGCAATTGTGGTATTGTGGAAAATCAACTAAATGGGACCTCTTGTTCTTTTTGTAAAATACCAAAACCTGCCACAAATATGTCTGATAAAATCTCTTTCAAAGAGGCAAGGCATTACTGTGAATGTCTTCAAACCATTTTGCTGGTCTGTATGTTGATACATATATAATCCTATGCCCCCAAAATACTTTCCAGTATGAACTGGTTAGAAAAGAATGTTTGTTTGCTTTAAAAAAACCAACAACAAAAAACAAACAAACAAAAAACCCAAAAACAAATAAACAACAAAAAAACACACATAGCTTTTCCTACCAAAGATGCATCCCTACAGTTTACCCTGGTCCACACTGAGTGGCCCATCTGCAAGGTCCCGCGATGACTCATCTGCTGCCCGTACAAGACTAGGGAGGTGGAGAAGATGGTGGGTGAGGCGACTAGCTGTGTCTGTCCTCCTTCCCTTTCTTCTTGCTTGCTCTTCTTTACATCCCCTCTGCAGCGGCAGGAGAGTGAGTTTGGATGAGTGGTTGCCTAAGAGCTTGGGTAGCTGGTGTGATTGGGTAACCAGAGGCTTCTAAGGAAAGCTGGGGTTTCCACCCTTCCTTCTGAGTAGTTCACATCCTTGCTTAGTTGTAGGTTCCAGGTCAATGAACAAGGAAATGTGTTGTTATAGGTTAAATTGCTCAGAAATGGGGAGAAGTGGTTGGTGCACTGAAGGTCACATTTGTCTGCAGGCTCTGTGAGTGAAGTGGTGAAGTGGCGAGGACCCTTTCCTGGCTGCCAGCCAGGACAATGACTTTTCAAAGCCTTTAGAGAGAGTCATGTCTTCAATATTCGACATCCAAGTGCTACATATGGACCTCCTTACTGGGGCATCTAGGCCACAGATGCTTCTGTTGCAAAGCTTTGGGCAGAAAAATTACAGCACATGTAAAGAGTTCCATTGGAGGGGAAGGTGGGTGGGGGATCATTGTCAAGTTTCTGGGTACTCAGAACAAGCATAGTAAAACTGCCTTTAGATACAGTACCTGAGGACCTCAGGTCGCAGGGTCTGGGCTGCAAGAGGCCCTCTTAGGAAGGCCGTTTTGGTTATTCGAGAGCTAAAACCTTTTCGGCTGGAGGGTCCCAATAGGCCCACAAAATGGAGGACATTATACTGCTTTGACTAGTGAGTTAAAGAGCAGTTACCTGGAAAAACACAGAGCCTAGTTTTCCTAATTTGAAATATAAAAAATATTCTCTGCGCTATTACCTCCTTTTAGTGAAGGCAATTCACATTCTTTTGGTGGTTTATCCTCCTTATAATGATCAAATCCTAGAGTCAGAACTTCTAATGTAAACCACTTTTACAACTGTAATTGGATCTAAGGCAAATGCAACCACCAAGTGGCCTAAGATTCCCTGGCAATGTTCAATCAGGATATGATATCGCTTATGAAAGTGATCTCTTACTATTGATACCTCTCCCAAGAGCAGCACAAATTAGAGGCATACTTAAGTGATTCCAAAGCCTCACAGACAGCAGAAGAGTATGCCACTGGTAAAGTGAGAGTTCTCAAATATAGTATGATGCACATTTCATTGTGGTCATTTAATGGAAACCCTATGAAAATGTTCTGCTGGGTCTGGGGGTGAAAGAAGTTCTAACATTTAGAGAATCACATGAAATGTGGTTCTTAAGAAAATTCAAGAACTGGTCATGCTAAAAGCATCTGAAAACAGACTTTGGGGAACTGTGGGATACATGGTCTCAAAGTGAAAACACATGGACTTTCCCACTGTATCCACTTGGAGAGGACCCTGCTGGAAGCTCACGTGCACCCGTGCGTAGGTGCGCGCACACACACACATACATAATTCAAGAGCTTGGAGATGGCCTCTGAAGATGCAAAGGTATGAGCCCTATCAAAGGATGGCTTCAGCCCTCAGACATCTCAAATGCCAACATAATAAAGGCAGGTAAAAATCTCAGTCCACAAATTCAAGCATGTAGAAATATAATTGCTATGTTTATGTTTCATGTATTTTAAACATCCATTTTATATATAATTTCTGATTTTAGCATACCCCCATTTGACCTTTAGCCTTCCCCATTCCTGGGTTATGTTACCATTTCAGGATCTTATGTAGTGAGAGGGGAGATGTGGAGCATCTGGTCTACCTGTTATCAGTCTACAAAGATTACAGCTGAGACATCAACTGTCCCTCCCAGGGTGGTTCCCTCAAGCCTGAGATACCACACTTGGAACATGGGAAGTTTTGCCAGGTTGACTTTGGTCCTCTGTGCCTAGACACACCCTATAGCCGTTTCTCTCTGGGGTCTTGCTGTCTTCCAAGAGACATTGCCAGGAAGTGGGCCTCAGTCCCTGCTGCCACAGAAAGAAGCCCTGCCTGTTACGTAAACTCTTTAAATCTCAATTTCCCATGTGTACAATGGAAGAATAATAGCTATAGTAAGCACTCAATAAACATTAGCATTTAAAAAATCATCATTAATAGATAAGTTTGAATGGCCATAAATGAAAGCAAAACATCCAGTCTCATAGGGCTTCCTGACTCATTAACGCTATAGGGTCACATCCTTTTAAATTCAATTACTTCGCTGGCATTTCTAGACACAATGTTGCCTGTGTACTATACATTCCTGGATGCTCCTATGGTCTTTCTTCATGACTCTTTAGCTTTTTTTAACTTTCTGTTGAATTATGATATATATTACATTTAAAAGTACAAGTAGGCATGTGCTCAAACACACTCCTGTAACCAGCATTCAGAACAAGAAACAGACATAACCACCTCCCCAGAAATGCCCCTCATTCTCTGGCCCAATCACTGTGCATCCTGCAAGGGGAAACACTCTCTTGACTTTGACAGTGTAACTGTCTTCCGCATCGGGTTTAGCTGTCTTTCTACTTTATAGAAATGGAATCATTGACTAAGCGATTCGTTTTTTGCATCTGGCTTCTTTCACTCTATTATGTTTGTGAGAGTCAACCATATTTTGCAAGTATTTGTAAACCATTCGGTCTCATTGCAGTGTAGTACTCTATTATAGAGCTGATATGTCAGTTTACTTATTTTCATTTCAAGACGTTTACAAATGACAGCCTTGGAGCTTAGTGTCCCCACCTGAATAAGTCTTGGGGCTACTAGGGGCCCCTGTATTTGAGATGCAGGAGCCTCTGCTTGCCTGGATGGCTGTAGGTGCCTGTGCCCTAGTGAGTTGAACTATTTCCTGTTGAGGAACACCTAAAGAATTGACCAGCCTGGCACCAGGGCGGCTTTGGCTTGCTCCTTCTCTGTGTGCCACCTAACTCTTGGAAAACGTCATCCTCTTCCAGCTTTTCCCAACACATTAGCAGAGCATAGAGGCGGGACACAGGAAGGAAGAAATAGCCCCAAGAGGGGAGAAAACAAAGGGTGAGTGACAAGGGGGAGCTGGAGGAAGAACTGATGCAGGGCTGAGTCCAAGGATTCACACACCCCCTCCCTTCTCACCTTGAAAATCAGAAAGAGGCTGAGAATCCTAAAAACCCATAATTGGAACCGAAGTTCTGTGGGATGCCACTTCAGATGAAATTGTAGAAACAGTAATGACAAATTCCTCAACATTATTTAGAACTAAAAATGGAAAAAGAGAAGGATGAGGTCTTGGGTTGGATCAGCCTACCCACATATAGTCTTTATTGTTTTTAATCTTCTGACTTTAGAAATAATCATGCTGCTCATCAGAAAGATGTCAAGCAATGCAGTAATGTGAAGAAAGTAAAAGACCTCTAGAATACACCTTCCACCCCAGAAATAACCGCTGATAACAGTTTGGCATAGAGTCATCCAGATTCTCTCTCTCTCTCTCTCTCTCTCTATACACACACATACACACACACACACACACACACACACACACACACACATATTCTCTCTCTCTCTCTCTCATAATATATATAATGTCGTGGTCAGTAAAGCAGAAAACCTATCCCGTGTGTATTTCAAACCACTGCATCTGAATCACAGAAAGCATGGAACTGCCAGTGGTCTCAACCCCCATAGGTGATGTCATGGAGATGATAATCTCCAAATTGCCTCTAATCCTATAATGGCTTCCAAACCACATATTACACCACACGTGACAACCCAATTACTAATACCACCATTTTCATGTATGCAAAGGACAGCTAGCTTTTCAGCTCCCGCAATTAGATGAAAGCACAGCTACAAATTAACTGGCAATTTCAGCGCAATATGAGGAAAAAACCATTCTTATCACATTCCAAAGAAAACCATAACCAAACAGCCATACTGAAAGCTGAGTGTCATCCAAGCATACTTGTCAATCAGCAAGGTAAATGTGTCTCCAGGGCCCCTGGCTGTGCCCTGAAGGAGGAAAACCCTCATGGTTCTTCATTTAGTCAAGAGGCGAACAGGGACCCACAGGCATCAAAATTCCAAGATTGCAAAATTAAGGAAGTACAGACTTTCTCAATCAAATTATGCCAACTCTGGAAAGTTGGGGGGGAGAAATCAACCATTTGTGTCATTTTCAGAGCCAGGACTACGTAGTCACTCTCTGCTGGGCCCTACAGGTCATCTAGTCTAGCCAAAACCCAGAGAGGCGAGAGTGCTCACATACGGCCCGGCAGAGTTCAGCCTCTGCCATGGCTCTGGACTTAGAGCATCAACCTGGGGCTGCCAAGACAGGTTGAGAGTCAGTGAACAAATCTGGAAAAGACAGGGAAGGGAATGGTTCTCCCTAGAACAGCTCCTCCAAATCCTCCTCTGCCCATGAGTATCAGGATGGTTCTCACCTGGCTTTTACCAACCTCCCCTTTGCCTGCCTGCTGGAATCAAGAATTTCTCAATAGATGCTCCAGCTTACTTCTCCTTAGGCCTCCACAGCCTTTGAACCACTTTTCATCTTTATTTGTTCTCGCTTCTAAAGGTTCCTTCATAAAGTTTCCCCTTTGCCATTCTGAAGGAAGACTGACCATTCCTTCTCCTACACCCCTGCCTGCCCTAATATGGCACCTCCCACATAGTACACTTTACAGAGATGCCTATCTCCCCTACAAGATGCTCAGCTCCCTAAGGCTAGGAGCTGTCTAGAACTTGCCTTTGTGTTCACACAACCATGGCACATGGGAGGCACTTAGTAAGTATTTGATGGAAGGAAGGAAGGAAAGAAGGAAGGAAGGGAGGGAGGGAGGGAAGGTAGGTATGGGGAAAAAGGGAAGGGGAAGAAATGAAGGCACTAATCTCTCATTCCATTTGCGAGTGGCCTGGCATGATTCAGAATCAAGTGGAAATCACTATCTTTTCAAAGTCATCTAATCTAGAACTTTCTTCTAGAAATAGAAGTATATAGATTTTAGACTTAAACATGTTCTTCTTCTTTAGGAAAATATGATGGCTCGCTGGCTGCTGTGAGGAGCTGTGTTCTCTGCACAGTGGATATACACAAATAGATTTAAACTAGAGATGGATGGTCACAGATGGATGTGGTTGGGGTGTGGAAGAACATCTTGAACTATTTTTCAGACATTTCAGTTTCGGCAAAAACCAAAACATGTTTTGCCAATCACTTTCCCTTAATTTTAAAAACTCATGGATTTCAAAGGAAATTTAATCTGAATGTTTCTACTTCATTTACTTCATCTCTTCAAAATGTTCTCCTGAAAAAGTGAACTGATGTCCTGGACATTTAAAGGACCTTTTGTAGTTTGCTGGTTGCTTTCAAGCAAGAAGCCACTTAAAATTTTGGCCAGGATAGAGGTGGGGGAAGGTCAAAAAGCCCTAAATCTTGAAGTTAAAGAAAAAAAATAGTGCACGTTGATTTGAATTTGTAGCTAGGAAGTGGGCGATATGTTTCTCATGCTGAAACAAAGAAAAAATGGTTAAAGTTTAAAAAAATGCAATTATTTAAAAAGTGAATAAATTTTACTTGATCAATCAATAAAAGTAAAACTAGAAATAATTACAGATTTTGGTTCATTAGCAATACAAATTATTACAAGGATGATTACAGATACCGATTCATCTGTTCACTTAGGTTCATTTGTGATAGAGTCTGAACGTGTTTTGTCAATAACTCCTTAGCTGTAAGTACATATGACTATTATGCTGTGGCAGATGGATCATGACAAGGCTTTAAAGCGAAGGGAAATAGCAGAATGGTAGGTGCACAGCTTTCTCAAAACTCCTTATAATCTGCCAATTGTCCCTCTGTCCATTACTCTATAACCCAATCCTCAGTGACACTTGGGCGGGATTTGTTTACAATCTGCTGCTCCCCACAGACCTTACCTGATATCCCTTTGTTCCACCAGATCCTTTCACTGCGTAAGTTACAAGCTGGGAACAGCTCAGGCCCCTGGGGCATGCATCTAATTCATTGGAGTCACTGGGAGAAATTTAGTGCACAGCAGAAATCCAGTCAACACCCTCATTCCCAATAGTTAATATACTGTTTGACACCACTGTGGCCAACAGAAGAATTAGTCCATCTTTCGCAGACCACCCACGCTACTAATAGCTAATAACTAACACATGGGGAGACCATAGCTAATGATGTCCCTGGGTTCAGTGGTTCATTGTGTTTTTATTTCCTTTTTTCTCCCTCTTTATTAGCATTCACTTACTCAATTAACAATCGTGGAGTGTCCTCTGAATGTCAGGTGCTGTGCTGGGCATTTTGGAGGAGATACAAATGTGAAGGAACTATATCCACTGCTCTCAAGGGTCCCAAGGGCTTATGTTACCATCTTGGTGCTGTCCTTCATGCACTGCTGTGGCCAATGCAACATGCATTATAGAGGGTGCATTTTAAACTGGGAACTTCTACAATTGGAGAGAAGCCCAAATGGGGAGACAGACTTTGTCTTCCAAATCTGTTAGTCTCCAAGAACCCATCAATACTGACATCTTCATGCAAGGAGACCTCAGCAACACATACATTATGTGGATTTACTTGGGAAAATATAAAACAAAATGAAAATAAAATGAAAGCTGGAGGCATCCTCGAGGTACCTTCTGAAACACCATGGGAGTGCCCAAACCATGAAAAAGACCAATATGAATAAGAGAAAGCACGCATCATGGATCTTCCAAAAACTGAGGAAGAATATCTCCAAATGAGAACTGACAAGAGGATTTCCCCCATCAGTCAAGGCATCTGTCCTTAGACCAGAAGTCACTGACTGCTAAGAGCTTGCCAATCCTAGTCCTGCCACATTAACTTGCCTCCCAAACAAAGATTCCAAGAACCACACGTTTTTAATTATATAAAGTAAAGGTTGATGAATGATTCATACAACTAATCTAAACTTGGGCCAGGTTAAAATAATACTGTGTAATAACTTATATTTATACAGCTCATGAGAGCACTTTTCCTTCGAGCTTAAAGTAGATTTCAGATAGTATCTCGTCTCTTCTCATAACATCTTTGTGAAATAGGCATGGTGAAGGTGTCAGGGTGTCCTCTTGTCTTCCACAGGCAGGGCAATAAAGGGTCAGAAAATTTCAGACCCAAGTCCAAGACCACACAGTATGGCAGACAGGAAGCCAGGACCATCTCTGCACTTAGGAGAGAAGTCACCTCAAGAATCTGGACATGATGGGACAGTGGCACTGGTCTTCGGAGCAGGCCTCCTCCTTCCTGAAGGCAAGTGACTACAGTAACACTGGAGTTTGGGATCATGACAGCTCTATGGCCATAAATTTCCCTTTGTTTTGGCAGTTTTGGGGGATCAGAAGAAGATTTGAGGACTTAAGGGCATAAGAAATGTCATTGTGAGTCAAACCTGTGGCTTGTTGGCTCCCAGATTCTTCCTCCCAACTAGGAAATAATGATTGAATCAGCATGGCTGTTGGAGTAGATGTTATCTCTCTCCCTGGCTCTCTCCAGCCTTCATCCTTCAGACTGCCACTCTCTGTATCTTTGCCAGAGAGCTTTCTCTCCAGTCCTGGAAGGAAAGTGTCTTGCCCACTTCAAGCAGGCCAGGGTGCCTGAGTATTAACATCCCCCTGACTGGAGTAGTGTGTGAATGTCTGTGCTTCTCAGTGGGTGGAACAGTAGCTGGTAAAGAGGTGAAATGGTGGGTGGCCCTAATGCTTCTCAGGGTCTTCCCATGGGATTAAATTCCAGGCTTCCAGTGGTCACTGGCTAGATAACACACACTTCACAGTGGCCTTCCCATGCCCATCTTATTTCCCAGCAGACAGCCTGCCCAGAATTCTGGTCTCCGGTTCTGTTTCTGGGAGAACTCAAGCTATGACAACTGTCTTCTGATAAAGTTTGCTTGTGTGTCCCCACCCAAATCTCATGTTGAAATGTAATCTCTAGTGTGGGAGGCAAGGACTGATGGGAGGTGACTGGATCATGGGTGCAGATTTCTCATGAGCTAAAGGTTTAGCTCCATCCCCCTTGGTACTATCTTCAGACAGTGAGGAAGTTCTTGGGAGATCTAATTGTTTAAAAGTGTGTGGCACCTCTCCCAACTCTCTCTCTCTCGCTCCTGTTCTGACCATGTGATGTGCGTAGTTGCCCTTTGCCTTCTGCCTTGATTGTCAGCTGCCCGAGGCCTCCTCAGAAGCTGAGCAGATGCCAGCATCATGCTTCTTATACAGCCTGCAGAACTGTGAACTAATTCACCCATTTTCTTTATAAATTACCCAGTCTCAGTATTTATTTATAGCAATGCAAGAACAGCCTAATACATCCTCTCGGACATCATCCTTGATGCCCTGATGACTCACTGCAGAGCCGCCATGCATGAACCAAGTCTCTATAAAAACCTGTATCTATGCCTCTCTCAGGCTCAGTTTCCCCCCAAGTTCCCTGCACACCGGGAGAAAGAGGAATATCATTAAGTCTGGGACAGAACCTGAGCAAAAAAGAATAAAAGGAAAAGCATACTTTGAAAACCTGAAAATCATCTCAGACTTCGTTTGGATTATTATTTTTTTTTTTTTCAGTGTCTGGTGAGGACTGCATCAGGAAGTTAGAAATGAATGGACTTTAGCAATTCATATCCTTATTTTTTAATGTAGTTGAGATGAATATTTTATTCTACCTATTGTATGGCCAATGGCACATGTGAGAGCTGAAATGCTGTTTGAATTCATTTTCTTAGGTATGTCAACCATATGTAGCACACTGGAGAAATGTAAATCCATGCGATGAGTATATTTGCCCTCTAGTGGCTTAGTGGTTATTTGCAGAATGTAAATCCACTTCATTCATTCAGTCAGTCAAGATAGTCTAGAGCGCTTATTTTGTTCCAGATGCAGTGTTGAAGGCTAGTGAAATAAACAGTGGTAGTCCCTGGCTTCATGGAGCTTACAGTTTTGTGAGGGAGATGGGTATGAAAGCAAGCTAACAGTAGGAATCGAAGCATTGAAAAATGTGATTAGACCTATGAGGGAAGGCAGCACGGTGCTTTGAGAGAAAAGCAGGGCATATTTAATTTGAAGGAAGACAGGAGTCCGTGAAGGCTCTCTAAGAAGTGATGTTTGAGCTGAAATCTGAAGGTGGAGTCATCGAGCAAAGGTCGGGGTGGGGGCGGAGGCGGCGGGGGACACTCTTAGCAGAGGGAACGGCATGTGCAAAGGTCCCGAGAATGGAAAGAGCTTGAAACACATTCTCAGAGGAAGGATCGCCTAGGGGTTAAAGGCATGTTGTGCAGATCCTGGCAGGGTGGGCCCAAAAGGTCCTATCTCTATTATTAGCCCTGTGACACTGGCTAGGACATTGAACTTCTGTGTGCCTCTTCTGTACAATAGGGTTTGCAATAATAATATCTCGTAGTGTGAGACTCAGATAATAGCTCACAGTCCAAGGAGTCAAACATGTTTACACTGCTTGGATTACTCGTCAGTGCAAGTGAGCTGAGTTGGCAAAGAACAGGCCACGTCTTAGGAGGCCATTGCCACCACACGCACACATGCACGCACACATGCACACACACATGCACACGCAGGCACATACAGACACACTATTCCTAATGTCCCAGCGCTTCCCTATCTTGAATGCCAACTCACTATTCTTCAGAGGCTTGCTATCCAGAGTGCAGGCTGACGACTGGCAGCATCGGTATCACCTGGGAGCTTGTTTGAATTGGTCCCATCTCAGACCATCCGAATTAGAATCTGCATTTCTCAAGCCCCGGGGGACTCTTACACATTCGAGCCTGAGAAGTACTGCTTTAGAGGCCTCCAACGCCAGGCGGCTCAGTGTCAAAACACCACCACCAACACACGTCCTATGGAAAGTGCTACCAGGTGACATCTCTTCCCTATTTTGGCTCCCACACTGTCCCCTTTAGCACACAGCTGAAATCTAAGATCCAAAGGAGAAGTTTCTTCTGTGGCTTACAAAGAGGTTGAGAGGCTGGAGACAGGTACCCAGTTGCAGGATTTAGGTACTGAATTGTAGACTGTGAGAGAGGAAAATAATGATATGAGGGGAGATAATAATCCAGGAGTATAGCTTTTCTTTTTATCGTAGCCCCCAAATTTTACCCCAAGTCTTTCTAAAAGTGACTCTCTAAAAACTGACAGTTCTCCCTTCCCTGATGTGTTTGGGCACCACTAAAATGACCCACCCTCACCCATCCAAAACTTGCGAATGACACCACTATGTTGAGATGTGATCATATGTTTAATGATGTTGCTATGAACATATTTGTCCAAAGATGATGAGCATATGAGAAAGTATTGCTGCCTTATGGAAAAAGACTAAAAAGTCTAACTTTCTGTTTTTTAAACTCATTGACTTTTGATCTGTGTTTTATAAATACTCCATGATTTTGGGATGCTCCTAATATTATTTACAATGCAGATAAGTAAAACACAAAGGCTTATAAGCTGCTCATATTATCTGAATATCAAGCAAGAATTTTTTGCACCATTTTCCTCTTAAATGTATGATTTAAATGTTGTCATATTCGTAATTACTTTGAACATTTCACACACACAGCACAAAAGATTCTGATGCAACATTTCCTTTGATAGCCTATTATGCTCAATGTGAATTCTAAATCAAATCTTGTTACCAAATAACACTGCACATTAAAGGTTTTCAGAGTTCATTTGCAAAATAAATAATAAGCCCACAATCATCTCAAATGGAAACAAATCAAGGATGCATTTCTAATAAAGTTGCCTTATGTTTGATCATTTTTGTGATAAGATTTAGGTACCCTTAGCAGGGAGAAATTGGCTGAAAAATAATTTATCAGCTGGACAGGCCAGTCTCTTCTTTAGTCTTTTAAACATATCTTCTAAATAACATCCATTTGATGATAGGTCTCTACCTGTGTTTAAAGGCCACTCACTGAGAGTGATTGAAGGATTTCTATTAGGAGCTCTTGAGAAAGGATCTCTCCTTCTCACCAGGAAACAAATCCATGTCTCTATGGCAGAAGATATAGGGAGGTTCTAAACTGTTTAAATATTAAACATACTTGACACTTTTCTTCCCCGGCCTCATGCTGGAGTCTTTTGAGGCAGTAAAGATGTATGCACATGGAGGGGGCTTGAAGTTTGAGATTTCATTCATTCAAAAATGTGCATCATTCAATTCAGAGAGCTGAAGAAAAAGGTGGGGATTGTATTAGAATGTACCATATAACCTGTACAATATTTTAAGTAAACTTAAATAATCAATACATGGAAATGTTGAGAAACTTCTCCCAAAGTCACACCATCCCATTTGTAAGGCTGCCCCTCTAACTGTACATTGCTATTGAATAGTAGCTGTTTTACCAGATACGCAGTTTTGTGAATGTGCCTGCAGCTCTTTAAGGAAAAGATGCATTCTCTCATTCATCTTTGTTCTTTTCACATCTGGTTCCAAGTGAGTGCTCAATAGATACTGGGTGGATACATGGGTGGATGGCTGGCTGGATGGATGGATGGATGGATGAATGGATGATGGATAAAAGGCAGGAATAATCATGAATGGCTAGATAGCATGCTGTCTCTCCAATTAGGTTTGAATTGTTGAAGAGTAGAGGTGAAAGGAAATGAAGTAGGATATTATTTTAGATGGTATTCTTTTGATTTTGTATACAATCCGTTCAAACTGCCACAGCCAAAAATAAAAATGTATGGATCATATAACTGAAAGGCCCAAAAAATAGATCCTGCTTCAAGCAGAGCTGGATCAATATGCTGGGATGACATCCTTGTGGGGCTAGGTTGTTGCTCTTTTTTTCTTTTTTGCCTCTGCGTCCCTCCACACTGGCTTCACTCTCAAGCATTTTCGGGTTTACATAGTCATTCCAGCACTTGCTGCTGGTTCCTTTCTTCCTCCATTCCACTCCTCCACTCCTCACTTCCATCCTAAATACACCACAGTCCCTTCATAAGTATAACGTGATGTTTGGAGACAAGTATGGCAGCATAAACTTATGAGTAATAAACTGAAAAAGATCATCTTAAAATGTGTTCAACAATCAAAATATAGAATTTTCCCACGTAATCAAAGAGAAATTTCTATCTTAAGCACCTTTAACTGTAATTTCATATTGTTTTTCCCGTTTTAGAGAAATAACATTTTAGTGGTAATTGAAGCCCAGACAGCCCAAGTAACTAGCCTAGGGGCACACAGCTATTACGTGGCAGAGCTGCAGTGCAAACCTGGGGAGGCTGGTATGCAAAGCTGAAGCTCCTATAACCTTTCTTCCCTTCTGCTAAGAGTATTTCCTCATGTGTAAAATGGAGACAATAGTAACTACCTCTAGGGTTGTTGGGAGAAATTTTATGAATTAATACATAGAAAACTCTTTTAATAGTGCTGAGCACATAGTAAGCACTCAATAAATGCCAAGTGTCTCGTGCCCTCATATGCTTCCCTGGGCTGAGGATTGCAGAGCGGTAGGAGAGATGTGTAACCAAAACCTAATTCTCTTAGAGTCTACTTAGTACATTTCTGACTCACTGATACTAGACTACACAGCCATACTCCATTTTATTGTGCTCTGTTTTATTGTGTTTCACAGATTGTGTGTCTTTTACAAGTTGAAGGTTTGCAGCCACTCTGCAATAAGAAAATCTATTGGCATCATTTTTCCAACAGTATATGCTCACTTTAGATCTCTGGGTCACATTTTAGCAATTCTCGTAACATTTCAAACTTTGTCATAATTATGATGTCTGTTACGGTGTTCTGTGATCAATGACTTTTGATGTTGCTATTTTAATTGTTTTGGGGCACCATAAGCCATAGCCATATAACACAGCAAACTTAATCCATAAATGTCAAATGCCTTCTAATTGCTCCACCAATCAGCTATGACCTCATCTTTCTCTCTCTCTCTTTGAGCCTCATTACTCTTTGAGACATAATAATATTGAAATTAGACCAATTAATAATCCTACAATGGCCTCTAAGTGTTTAAGTGAAAGGAAGAGTCACATGTCTCTTACTTAATTAAAAGCTAGAAATGATTAAGTTTGGTGAGGAAGGCATGTCAAAAACCAAGATAGGCTGAAAGCTAGGCCTCTTGTTCCAATCAGCCAAACTGTGAATGCAAAATAAAAGTCCTTGAAGGAAATTAAAACTGCCACTCCAGGGAACACAAGAATGATAAGAAAGCAAAATAGCCTTCTTGCTGAGATGGAGAAAGTTTTAGTGGTCTGGATAGAAGATCAAACCAGCCAGAACATTCCCTTAAGCCAAAGCCTAATCCAGATCAAGGCCCTAACTCTCTTCAATTTTATGAAGGCTGAGAGAGGGGAGGAAACTGCCCAAGAAAAGTTTGAAGCTAGCAGATGTTGGATTGTAAGGTTTAAGGAAATAAGCCATCTCCATAATATAAAAGTGCAAGGTGAAACCACAAGTGCTGATGTAGAAGCAGCAGCAAGTTATCCAGAAGATCATGCTGAGATCATTGATGGAGGTGGCTATACTCAACAGCCTTTTATTGGAAGAAGATGTCATCTAGGACCTTCATAGCCATGGAGGAGAAGTCAATGCCTGGCTTCAAAGCTCCAGAGGATATGCCGACTAATGCCTTGTTAGGGGCTAACGCAGCTAGTGACTCAGTTGAAACCAATGCTCATTTACCATTTCAGAAATTCTATGACACTTAGGAATTATGCTAAATCTACTCTGCCTATGCTCTATAAATGGAACAACAAAGCCTAGATTACAGCACATCTGTTTTCAGGATGGTTTACTGAATATTTTAAGTCCACTGTTGAGACTTACTATCCAAAAAAAATATTCTTTTCAAAAGATTACTGCTTATTAACAATGCACCTTGTTACTCAAGAGCTCTGACGGAGAGGTACAGGGAGATTAATGTTTTCATTAACGCAATATCCATTCTGTAGCCCCTGGATCAAATAGTAATTTTGACATTCAAGTCTTGTTTTTCAGGAAATATATTTCATAAAGCTCTAGCTACCATTGATAGTGATTCCTCTGATGGATCTGGGCAAAGTAAGTTGAAAACATTCTAGGAAGAGTTCACCACTCTATATGCCATTAAGAATATTTGTGATTCATGGGAGGAGGTCAAAATATCAACATTAACAGGAGTTTGGAAAAAAATTGATTCCAACCTTCATGGATGACTTGGAGGTGTTGAAGACTTCAGTGGAGGAAGTCACTGCAGATGTGGTGGAAACAGCAAAAGAACTAGAACTAGAAATGGAGCCTGAAGACGTGACTGAATTGCTGTAATCTCAGGAGAAAATTTGATCAGATGAGGAGCTGCTTCTCATGTATGAGCAAAGGAAGTGGTTTCTTCAGATGGAATCTATTCCTGCTGAAAATGTTGTGAACATTGCTGAAATGACAACAAAGGATTTAGAATATTTACAAACTTAATTGATAAAGCAGCAAAAGGGTTTCAGAGGATTGACTCCAATGTTGAAAGAAGTTCTACTTGTGAGTAAAATACTATCAGACAGCACTGCATACTAAAAAAATATTTCATGAAAGGGTCAATAAATGGGGCAAACTTCATTGTTATCTTATTTTAAGAAATTGCCACAGCCACCCCAACCTTCACCAGCCACCATCCTTATCAGTCAGCTGCCATCATCATTGAGAAAATTGAGGCGAGACCCTTCGCCAGCAAAAGATTACAGCTTGCTAAAGGCTCAGATGATCCTTAGCATTTTTTAGCAAAGTGAAGTATTTTTAGATTAAGATATGTAGACTGTTTTTTAGACATAATTCTATTGCACGCTTAATAGACTACAGTATAGTGTAAACATAACTATTATACACACTGAGAAACCAAAAGAAAATTTGCAAGTTGCTTTACTATGGTGGTCTGGAACTGAACCCACAATATCACTGAGGTATGCCTGCACTGAGTTGGTGAAAGTCAAAAATCCCCCTATCAGGCTTAACTCGGCACGTGTTTAAGGCAGCTCTGGTGTTGATGATTTTTACCCAGTGACCAGCCTTGGAGAATGGACTCCCTTGACAGAGACTGCCTTTTGGAGCCAATCACAATGGAGGTTCACTCTGCAGCTGAGGCTAATTTAATTCTGTTATGAAAATTGTATGAGTACCATGCAATAGAATTCCAAATGTTTTACTTTGTAGTAGAGAAAAAACTAGTGCCAGAAAATAAACATGTAGGCTTTTTAGGGAAAACTTCAGAGGCAAAAGAATGCAGAGCATTTAAAGTTTGGGCAAACAATAGTTTCCCCCTGTGTGTCCCATACTCTCTTTCCCAGGCCCAGGAACATGCCCCGGGGACGTGCACCTGTCTTTTTTGTCTGCTGAGAAACTTGCTCCATAGCTGGCCATTAAAGACCCAGGCAATCAATGCAACCACAGCTATCACACTCTCCTCCAAAAGCCCCCGTTTCTCCTTCCACAAGAAAATGTTTCTGAGGTCATCAACTATTCTATCGTAAATGATAGATTAATTCCTGACATGGGGACATAGGAGTCCCTAGCAATTCAAGATTACTAAAAACTTTGAGGCATCTCCCTAAAGAGGGGCACAAGCTCTTAACTGACATTGACATGTATTAGCAAAAAGGCCAAAGCAGGTGTCTTGCTTTGCCAATTCAGCACAAAGAGAGGATCGGAGCATTATGATAAGGGGGCCATTCATGTTGCTGTAGGCTATAGTTGTGTGTTCACACTTCCATAATAAACCTATTTTCAGGAGCTTATAATTCAACCGTAAAAATCTGCTCCATGCTCAAACTTGGCAGAACAAAATCTCAGACTCTGAGCTCAAAATCCTTCCCTTACTTTAAAATATTTTTTAAAGATGTGTTTTGGATGAGTTTAAATTTACAGAGTGCCAAAACTATTAGGGATTTGAACAGCTATTTTTCTTTATTTGATATCTAGAGACAACTAATCCGTGCCTGTGTAAAAGGAGTCTTGGCTTTTTTTGATCAGTTTTGCCTGAAAGGTTGTCAAGTTGAGAAAGAAGTTAAACACCAATCTGAAATGAATTAGAGAGCATTAGACAATAATTAAACTGAAATTAGGGCATCATTTATTCATCAAGTCATCACTAAGAAAAGAATCCAATCTTCATAGATACCTTTAAAATATTTAGATCTTAATCTTAAACATCTTTGCAAGTAGGAAGAGAATGATGGAATTGTTTCTGCTCAAAGGGGTTTGCCGATGACAGTGACTGAATTTTAAATGCTGCCAAGCTCTGTGGGCAAAGTGGAGAAATAAAGCTACCCTCCAAAAGCCGTCTTCCACTTGTGTTGATAAACGGCAACGATGGCTGATGGCAGGAAAACTCTTCCATCTCGATAGGATGTCCTTGATCACATCCCCAGGGTCATGTGGGGCAAAAGTAGCAGGTGGGTGACATATTCCTCCTGCTTTATGCCTGAACCTTGGTTTTCCCATGTGAATAAAGCAGCGGTTTGTGAAGCTTGGCTCCTGGGGTTTTGGAGAAAGTCTTGCTACAGAAAAGAAAGGGGCAGAAACCCTTGAGGAGGGACCCTGTCAGCACACCCAGTTCCTGTCTGCCACAGCTGAAGTCAGAGTCGCCCCCAGGGGATGTGATGAGCAGGGTGACCAACTCCTCCTGGTTTGCCCAGGACTTTCCCAGTGTTAGCATGGAAAGCCTCACATCCAGGAAACCCCTTGGTTGTGAGAAAACTGAGACTGTTGGCCAATCTAGTGACACAGGAGCCAATGGTATCTACTAAAGGGAATAAGCATACCCAGAGAGAGACATGTCCCTGGCCCAGTGAGCACCTGTGAAATTGTTTTCTAACAAGAATGAGACCGCTTATCTGCAGGGCTTCCTTTTGTGAGCTGGGGCCAGCACTGAATGACTGGAACAATAAAAGTAATGCTACTCAGGCCTGGGGGTGGGTCCCTTATTCTCTACCTTTCCCTCTGCACCATTCAACCTCTAATCCAAATGAACGCTGAATAGATCCTAAAAGTCATTGATTTGGAATAAATAAAATTTCATCTTGTCCATCTGTCTCCATCAGCCCTATCCCCATCTCTCCATGGGGCTCAAACACTTCTCTTCTAGTGCCTCCCAACCCTAGGCCTCAGGAGGTCACTGCAGCTCACACTGAACTCCTACCCAGGCTGCCCTGTCCACTGAGCTGTACACTCACCTTTCAGTTCAGTCACCTCCTCCTTGAAGCCTTCCTGACATGCCCGTCTGAAAGAACTATCCACCACCGCTTCTGTGCCCCTGTCCCCTGCCAAGACTTCCATCACAGCTTTCAGAGTCTTCTGTGACCTCTACCTCTAGGCAAGGACGAAATCTTCTTACCTTTTTCACCAGGCCCTGCCATTCTAGGCACTCAATACAAATGTGTCAGTCAAGGAATGCGTGAGTCCCCCTCAAAGCTGACCTGTTCCTTTTCAAACTCGTCTGGGATAAATGAGTATTAGCACAAATGCAGGGCACGATAGGTCCAGGATGCAGGTATAATTCAGGAGCCCAAATAGCTAAGAGAGAATGCCGACTATTGTTTCCCTGCAAGCCTTCCCTGCTGGTCAGCTTCTCTGTGGGACTCTAAAAATTGTGAGCTCTCCCTTGTTAGGGGCTTTGATTATTTTAATGGTGCCTCAGAGAGGGAAGGTTAGAGGAGGCTGTGCAGAGCTTTAAAAAAATTCCTCTTTTGTTTAAATGGAGAAACTGAGGCACACAAATGAGAAGGGAGTTGCCTCCAGCTTGTAGCCAGCGAAGGTGGCAGGCTGCTCTGTGTTTGCTCATAGCCCACTATCTCTTCCTTCAGAATGATGCTGAATCCCATAGAAACCCCGGGGTGAAGAGGATCTTGAGTCATCCTGTCCTCTCTACTCGAAGTGTGGTTCCTGGGCCAGCAGCAGCGGCCTCACTCTGGAGCTGTTTAGAAATGTAGAATCTCAGGCCCCACCCCAGACTCACTGAACCAGAATCTGCTTTTTTTTTTTTTTTTTTTTTTTTTTTTGGAGACAGGGTCTCACTCTGTTACCCAGGCTGCACTGCAGTGGTGTGATCATGGCTCACTGCAGCCTCTATGTCCCAGGGCTCAAGTGATCCTCCCACCTCAGCCTCCCAAGTAGCTGAGACTATAGGTGCAGCCCACCACACTCAGCTAATTTTTGCATTTTTTATAGGGTTGTGCCATGTAGCTGAGACTGGTCTTGAGCTCCTGGGCTCAAGCAATTCTCCTGCTTCAGCTTCCCAAAGTGCTGGGATTACAGGCATGAGCCACTGCGCCCAGCCTAGAATCCACATTTTCACCACATGCCCTGGTGCTGTGTGTGCATCTTAAAGTCTGAGAAGCACTGAGCAAGTCCACTGGGGCTCTCAAACATTTACCTAGCCCACAGGTGGCTGCAGTCACCTGGAAATCTTCAAAAATACTGATGCCTGAGCCTCACCCCAGACAGACACAGCCAGGAAATAGGAATTGTTTTAAAGCTCCACCAGGAGAGTCTAATGGGCAGCACAGTTTGAGAACTACCGATCTAGTCATGTCCATACTGGTCCACCAGCCTGGTCCATCTTTGGACAGTTAGAAGTTCTTCCTCCAATAGTAGAAAGGTCTTTCTCAGAGGTAATCTAACCATCCAGAGTTCTCTGGCTGACTTCCTGGTCATTTGGTCCATGTCACTGAAGACTCAGTTGCTGATGACAAAACTGTACACCTGACACAGGTGTGCATGGGTCTAGTTTATCCTATGTGATGTGCCTTAAATGCATCATATTGTATTTACAGCGGATGATCTCTCTGGTTGGAGTTACTATTTTCTCTTGGAAAACATTGGTCTCTGGGCCATTCCTAGGCATCTGGAATTGACCTGTCCTAAGGGAACTAATTAGAATAATGGTGGGGAGGCTTTTTATCTTGGTTTTAAATTTAGTGCTGCTGATGATTTCTTTTGCTTTTAAAAAATACTACATAAAGGAGATCAATTTCCTGAGAGAATCTTCAAATATTTTTGTGTAGAACTTTAATTCTTCTCATTATGTCATTTTGCTTTCCTAGCATTATATCATCGATATGACTAGAGCTTTCTGACTTACCTTGAAACTAACTCAAAAGCTTATATGCTGAAAAATATATACAGTGAGATTCAGTTAGAAGTGAAGGTGGGCAAATCTATACCTAATGTAAATGACGAGTTAATGGCTGCAGCACACCAACATGGCACATGTATACATATGTAACAAACCTGCACATTGCACACTTGTACCCTAAAACTTAAAGTATAATAATAATAATAAAGAAGACGTTAAGGTGGGTAAAAATAGCTCTCTCTCTCTCTCTCTTCCTGCAGTTATTTTTTCTTCATTTAGTGCTTTGATGGCTGTATTTCCATCCTATCTATCACTTCAGTTGCTGAATCGTGTGCACTTCCAGTTGTGGGAATGAAGAGAAAGAAGATGATCCCTTCTGGTGAGCTGTGAAAGTCCCCTCAGATGATTAACAGATGAGAGCTAAAAAGTGTAGCATTTCAAAGCTGCCAAAACTTTGCAGAATATTTTACATTTCAGTGGATTCATCTGTTTAACAGCCATTGCTGGCCTGGTGTGCTCCCCTTCAAGACATGTGCTTTTGGTTTGGGTCTTTATTGGTTTTGTCCTTTATTTCCACTCTTTCCTTTACATAGGCAGACAGGAAAGCATATTCATAAAGTGTTGTATGGCGTGAATCGAAGCAAATATGCCTTTTCTTCTGAGGAAGAGACAGGTCTAAAAACAGTTTGGGGTGATTGATCCTCACACTGCTGGTGCTGCTTTTGATAGGTGTGGAGGAGGTGGCGGTGGGGGCAGAGTTGTGATTAAAGACCATCTTCCATTATGCTCCATGACGCTAAAAGAGGTTCCAGAAAGTTTAAACCATGGTAATATCCATGCAATGGCCATAAGGACCAAGTTGATAGATTTTTAAAAATTCAATCATATATCCAAGGGAAAGTGTCCCAATTTCCTCCCCCCACTAAGAAATGTGGTAGGCATGTGGAAACTGGAGCCTTTAAACATATTCATTTGTGCCAAGGTTGGCATTTGTTTCAGTGGCTTCCATAGAAAAAGTCCAGGCTCATTCTGTGGGTGTACATGACCTCCACAGATGCAGCCGGCATAGGGAACATGTATGAATTTCTACCGAGAGACAAAGATGATACAGAGAACTTGGTGAGTGAGATCCCTGTTTATAGTAGGAGGATTTGAAGAAAATGAATATCCCAAATATCAGAATGTGTGTCTGTGTGTGAGAGAGAGAGGGAAAGAGAGAGAGGGAAGAGAGACTGTGGTAGACCGTGCACCAGTATGGACTCCTGGACCTTTTCATGAGCAGCAATGACAATCATTCTACTAAATTAACATCCTATCTTGACCAACTCATTTGGCAACAACAAGAAGTTCACAGCCCAAAGCAGGTGCTGACCTCCCCAACCCAGCTCCATGCACACTATATCTGTATAAAGTAGAACGCTATACCTTGCGGCTCATAAAATGACCCATCAACTTTCCTTTTTCCCATTTTCCAAGACCACATCTACCTGGCCGGCTAGGTTGTGTGGGTGTGCTCCTAATTCCAAAGGCAGAAAGATTAGATGGTGGGGGGGGGGGGGCACAATGAGAGGGTGGGGTAGATGGAGAGGCATTTATATGAAGATATGGGGGCTCCTCTAAGAGAAAATGCAATGCTTCATCCCTTTTCTTTATGGTGCCAGGTATTTCAACAGCTTCTCCCTCATCTTTACACCAACCCTAAACAGGGAAGATTATATTGAGTTATCATATACAAACAGAAGTGCACTAATAATAAATGTTCATCTTGATGACATTTCAGACATTTCAGATTGTGACATAGAACATGTTCAACCCCTGAAAGTTTCCCTTATGCGTCTTCCTCATAAATAGTCCCACTCAGAAGCAAAACATTGTGTCATCTGTCACTGAAAATTGACTTCAAAATGACAGAAAGTTAAATATTCTAGAGAGAGGCAACCAAAATAAATACATTCACTAATAATAATGATGGTAATAAAAACCATTTATTGATCATTTACCATGTGCAGGCATTAAGCCAAGTGCTTTCTTTTGTCATCATAGTTTATCTCCATATCAACACTATTAGGAATACATTATCCCCGTTTAATAGGTGAGGACATTTCAGCCCAGAAAAATTATGTAATTTACCGAAGATCACACAGCTAGCAGGAGGTAGAGCCAAGATTTGAACACAGGTTTGTTTCTGCAAGTCTTGAACCCTGAATCACTGTGCTGTATCATCAAGAAGTTCACACCGGGTGGAATTCAGATGATATTCTATCAAGAAAATATAGGAAAATATTCTACCAAGTCACAGGCTTGGAATTTCATATGGTCTACCCTCATTCCTTAACAAATGGCAGATTTCATCAAGCTACATAACTAGCCTCAACTAACTAAAATGCTTGATTAACTTGGATATCATTTATTCATTCAACAAATATCTATTTGTCCCCTCCCCTCCCACATCAGACCCTGTGAGAGGCACTAGGAATACAGTGGTAAACAAAACAATTTATAATCTAGTATATCCACTTTTAATAGTCTGGTCAAATGGAGAAAACACCTTTGTAAATCAGAATCTGTTTCTAAAAACCAAATCTCATTTTCTATACCAAGGCCATTTAAAATCTTATGATCGATATTCCAGCTGTCAGAGACTGAGCCTGTGATGTTTGTTTTCCTGTATTTCTAAGGTAAGAGAAGTGATTAATACATTTTCCAAAGATTTGTCACAAGTTCTTCAACAAAAATGCCCCATATGGTAAACCTTCTGGTTATTGGGGGTTTTGTTAAATAGCATAAACAGTAACTCAATGTTTTTTCAAATACTGCTTGAGTTCTTGACTCAAAACAATGCGTGCTGTTTGGCATGTGATTTGCATATTGTTCCTATAATATCCAAATTAACTGACCTCAGTTTTCACCACCCCACCACCTGCCTTGTACCATTTGCTCTCCTTCCTATCCTTTAAGTTTTGGGATATATGTGCAGAATGTGCAGGTTTGTTACATAGGTATACACATGCCATGGTGGTTTGCTGCACCCATCAATCCATCATCGACATTAGGTATTTCTCCTAATGCTATCCCTCATCTAGCCCCCCGGCCCCTGACAGGCCCTGGTGTGAGATGTTCCCCTCCCTGTGTCCATGTGTTCTCATTGTTCAGCTCCCACTTATGAGACAGAACATGCAGTGTTTGGTTTTCTGTTCTTGTGTTAGTTTGCTGAGAATGATGGTTTCCAGCTTCATCCTTGTCTCTGCAAAGGACATGAACTCATCCTTTTTTATGGCTGCATAGTTTTCCATGATGTATATGTGCCACATTTTCTTTATCCAGTCTATCATTGATGGGCATTTGGGTTGGTTCCAAGTCTTTGCGATTGTCAATAGTGCTGCAATAAACATACATGTGCATGTGTCTTTATAGTAGAATGATTTATAATCCTTTGGGCATATACCCAGTAATGGGATCGCTGGGTCAAGTGGTATTTCTGGTTCTAGATCCTTGAGGAATCGCCACATTGTCTTCCACAATGGTTGAACTAATTTACACTCCCACTAACAATATAAAAGCATTCCTACTTCTCCACATCCTCTCCAGTGTCTGTTGTTTCCTGACTTTTTAATGATGGCCATTCTAACTGGCGTGAGATGGTATCTCATTGTGGTTTTGATTTGCGTTTCTCTAATGACCAGTGATAATGAGCTTTTTTTCATATGTTTGTTAGCCACATTAATGTTTCACACCTTCTCTGTGGTGGATCCCCCCTGTTGGGCACTGACGTGGATCACAAAGATCAGCATGTTTTGTGCCTACACCCTTGGCCCATCCACATGCTTCTTCCCAAGACCTCTTTGTTTCTGATTTTCTAATTTTGTTCTTGTCAGATATTTGACCAACCAGGCAGACCATATACCACTTCCCAGGAATCTACGTATATCCTTACTTTAAGTCACTTCTCCCTCCACATCAAGTTTGTGGCAAGGTATGCTTCTTGAATTTCTGCCCTTATTAATTTCAGGTCATCCCCTGAGTGACAGCATTCATTTTAGCATGCCATGATATATTGGGCTGACTTCTCTGTGAGCCCCAAACTGGGTTTTTCCCCCTCAGTAAGCTGGTCCTTGGAAACCTCCCCCGTGTGCATAATCATGAACCCAGAAAGAGGTGAGGTAGCTGGGGGATTATTTCCTCATCTCCCAACAGTCTCCTAGAACATCTTAATTCTCGGCACCTCAATGAGAATGTAAACCTGGGAACACTTAAGCAGGGAGGTTGTAGGAATGTGGGCCAGCACAACAGTGCCTGCCACACTAGCCAAAAGCAGTTATGAAATGGAAATCTTTTAAAAATCCTATTCACCATATTAACTAGGAATAAATTTAATAATAAAGGCACAGAACCTATATAAATAAAACCATAAAATCTTATTGAAGATCTTAAAATAAGACCCCCAAAACTGGAGAGACATAGTATGTTCCTGGTATTGGAAAACTTTATACCATAAAAACATCAGTCCTCAAATTAACTTAGAAATGAAACGCAATTCAAACCAGCATCCAATGCTTCTTTCGTGGACGTTGGGAGTGCATGAAACTATTTTAAAGTTTGTATGGAGTAATACCTATCTGAGAATGACCAAGAGAAGTTTAAAAGGGAAAAATATTTGGGAGGTCCTCTTATAAAATTATGCAACTCACTATACTATTTTAAGTTTATGCATAAATACACATACACACATATATTATATATATATACCACACATGTATATATTTTATGTATATATATATATACACAAAATACTGAACTACACTATAATCTAATGCACCACTGACAGAGGAAAAAAGAAAGATCAAGAACAAAATAGGTTCAGAAATAGATTGCAGTCTATATGGCAGCAAAATACATACAAAGGTGACATTTTAATTCCATGTGAAGAGGACCATTCATAAATGAATGATGCAGGAATAACTGGCTGGCTATCAGGGCTGGATGGAATGCTCTATCTCAAAACTCACATCATAAACAAAAATAAATTCCAGATGAAATACTTGAAAACTATGAGTTTGGAGAAAGTTCAGTGCTACCCACATGAGAAATAGGTGTGCTGGGCTCTATCCTCAGGCAGGGAGTAACGAGAGCCTCATTGCTTCAAGCTTTGAACTTAAAAGCTTGAACTTGAAAGTTTCCCTGGCCAATGACTGGGATGATGAAGGGAACAGGTCCTGTGCCCCAAAGCACTTTTCCAAAATGAGCTTGTCCCCACCCGGGGACAATGCATGGTTTGATCCCAGCTTGCCAAAATTAAGCTTTGCGTGCCTTGGAAAGTGACTTGACATCTCCAGACCTCAATTTCCTCACCCATAAAAGACTGTGAAGACTCAAAGAGAAGACAAAGGTAATACACTCAAAACAGTTCTTGGCACATAGTAAGCACCTGGTAAGTGCTAGCTATTATTAGTTTTATTATTGTCATTAATATAGTTTCTGTTCTCCTCTGTTCAGCTAGCAAGTAAAATCAACTGGCTATTACCAGAAAACATCCCCCCACAACATTCTGCGCATGAAGTGTTTCTCCTCTAATCATTAATACACAGGCACTGGCCCTGACAGAGACAGTTAAACCAGGGTGGGTCATGACTGCATTTATGCCCAGTAGCACCTGCTTTCTAGTACTTATTATGGTTACTATTATTATTATTATTGTCCTGCCAGTCCCATAACTTTAACACATGGTTATTTGTTTTCCTTTATATATTTTTTCAAAGCTGGTATCTTACTCTTTGTGAAAATCCTACCTAACTAGGTCTACTTGGAGCCTATCATTTGCTAATGTATTTTTTTTTTCCTGTTAAAGAAATTTTCCCTACTAACTTAGAAAAGGAAGAAACAGTGCCCAGCTTGACCCTATCCAGTTAGACTAATCCCCATATCATGATTGTTCTCTTTTAATTAGACTTCCTAACAGCTTTCCCAGGTCCAAACGGAGACTCCTCAGGGATCTGTGAGATCTGAAAAAGATTTTCCATAAAGTAATCGTAGAAAAGCAGAAATCCTGAAACACATCTCCTTTTGCTCTGTAACTGCAGAACTTGCCCTAGTGGGAGGCCCACAGGGGCCCCTCACACATCCCAGACTCCTCCCAGCCAGGTCTGAGTGCTCATTTCCTAGGTGGTTTCAGATAGTGCCAATTCTTATACTGAATTAGGAATTAGAGAGTCTCCTTGCTCATTTAAATGGATAATGGGCTTTCAGCAGAGGAAGCGAATGTTTATTAAACATGGCCAGGCATGGTGACTTGCACCTGTAATTTCAGCTCTTTAGGAGGCTGAGGCAGGCAGTTCACATGAGGCCAGGAGTTCAAGACCAGCCTGGCCCACATGGTGAACCCCGTCTCTACTAAAAACACAAAAACACCCAGTAAGCTAAATAAATGGTGGTTGTTTAAAATTACTAAGTTTTTAGGGGCTGTTATGCAGCCATAGATAACTGATACAGATAATATCACGAAAATACTAATATAGTAATTACATAATTGGATTATGATGAGAATTAGTGACATTATATATAACACATTTAGCACCTAGTACAGAAGAAATCCTCCATAAATGTCTATTATCATTGTCATCCTCCTCTTATTCATCCCATTCTACAAATGAGAAAACTGAGGTTTAGAAAAGTTTAGGAAATACATCAGTAAACAGCTGAGTCTGGTTTCAAACACTGTCTGCTTCTAAAGCTGTGAGTTATTCTTGTGGGAAAATTTCTTTCTGTTTGCTCTGTCCTCAAGTCATTGGTACACCCAAATGCTAAATGAAGTCACCAGAATTCAAATAGGAAAATGGTTCTCACTCTACTCCTCTTCTCCTTTGAATCTGTAACAAACCTTTAAATAAAAGTTGATAACACAGATATTTATGTGTGTATATATATTCACACACAAAGAAAAGTATTTGACATTTTCAATTAATTGCTTAAAATGAAAACACTCAAATTAGAGTTTGGAAGGATACTCCGAGTTGTCTTCAAATTCTTATTTGTTAAAATATTCTAATAGCAACTGGTTCACATCTCAATGCAGGAACAGTCTCCAGTATGGTTATCTATGGCAGCAGTCCCCAACCATTGTGGCACCAGGAAACGATTTTGTGGAAGACAATTTTTCCACAGACTGGAGGTAGTGGGGATGGTTTCAGGATGATTCAAGTGCATTACATGTATTGTGCACTTCGTTTCTATTATTATTACGTTGTAATATGTAATGAAATAATTATACACTTCGCCATAATGTAGAATTAGTGGGAGCCCTGAGCTTGTTTTCCTGCAACTAGATGGTCCTGTCTGGGGGTGATGAGAGACAGTGGCAGATCATTAGGTATTAGATTCTCATAAGGAGGCTGGGTGCGGTGGCTCACACCTGTAATCCCAGCACTTCGAGAGGCCGAGGCAGGCAGATCGCTTGAGGTCAGGAGTTCGAGACCAGCCTGGCCAATATGGTGAAACCTCGTCTCTACTAAAAATACAAAAATTAGCTGGGTGTGGTGGCGCGTGACTGTAATCTCAGCTACTTGGTAGGCTGGGGCAGAAGAATTGTGTGAACCCGAGAGATGGAGGTTGTAGTGAGCCAAGATCACGCCATTGCACTCCAGCCTAGGCATCCAAGCAAGACTCCATCTCAAAAAAAAAAAAAAGAAAGAAAGAAAGAAGAAAAAAAAAAAGATTCTCATAAGGAGGAGCATGCAACCTAGATCCCTCGCATGCACAGTTCATGAGAGCATTTGCACTCGTATGAGAAGCTGATTCCGGTACTGGTCCATGGTCTCGGGGTTGGAGACCCCAATCTGTGAAATAGGCTTGTTGCTTAAAATGCTGGGCAGAAGTCAATTGAATGTTGCTGAGTAAAATAATAAAAGGAAAGAAAATCTTAAAGGTTCTTAATAATTGCTAGTCCTACAACACCATGATACTTTTTCTTTTTTTCCAGGTAAGGGTCATGAACATGTGAGTGAGTTGACATCAACATATTCACATTAATTAGTAGGCAGAATCCCATTAAAGACATGAATCTGCGGCACTGCTGCGTACCTTTACCAGGAAGGCAGACGTTGCATGGGTGAAATGTTTGGGAAGGGGGCACGGATGACTTGAATGTGTTTATCTTCCATCCTGAAAAAAAAAATCCAGTGATTTTTATACTGCCACGGATCAAATGGAATCATAGCTAAAAGGTGAAATTTACATCCTTGTGTTCATCTTCTTGTGATAATTCAATCATGTAACTAGGTTTATGGTCATTTTCTAAATTATCACTGCCATTCCTAGAGGAGTGAGAAATACCTTTCTCACTATACCACATACACTGTGTGCCAGGGAAGGAATTGGAAGGCAAAAAGCCACACTGATGGGTAAAGAATTCTTCAGCCACCATGGGAATTAATTAATGGAATTCCTTTCCAGAATGAACAACAATATCATTCCTCAGGGCAGAGACTGCAGGGATTCACCAAATATTCACCCTTTCTCTTTTTGTATTAACAGAACTGTATTTCCCAGCCTCCTGGCAGCCAGAAATAGCCAGGTGACTAAGTGGTATCTAAGCAGAAGGTCTTTTGCTCTTCTCCTTCCTCTTGGAATGCAGATGTGATGGTTGGAACTACAGCAGCCAATTTGCAATTATTTCATACACAAGTGTTTTGAATCTCAGCCCAAGTTCCTTCACTTATGAGTTGAGCAATTAACCTCACTGTGCTGTGCCTCAATGTCCTCACCTGTCAAGTACAGATAACAATAGTACCTGGTCATGGATAAGTTTATCCACATAGAGGTCCTTGCAGAATGATTGTGTATAGTGAAAGTTTGGTCAAAGACAGGTGCATTTTGTAGAAGTACCAGAAATAGAGGTGATAATGGTAGTCGGGGTAATTTTGTCAGTAGTAACAATTATAATAATAAAGTGAGCTGAGGGCCAAACTTAAAATAGCACTTAAAATGCTATTATGAAGAGTTTGGATTTTATTCCATGAAAAGAACATGTTGAATAATCTTAAAAAGGAGAAAGACGTGACTCTATCCAAGTTATAGGAAAGCCTTGGATGGATTCAAGGTTAGAGACAGAATTAACTTCTCTTGATACTGACTGTTATATTGAAGGGTAAAGGGCATTAAATGAGAAGGATGCTTATTTGCTCAGAAATTAATTTGATGTCCTCAGTAACACTTACTGAAATGGTTTAATGGGGTGGGAGTTTTTATCTAAATGACTCTGCTCTGCAGGGGTTGATTAAGCCACAAGTAGGAGTTTCTACCACACTTTGTCCTAGATATCCCTTTGTAGGGTGCTCTGCGCTTGACTGTTGGCAAAACTTCCTAAAGCAGGGTTTTCCTGCACTTTCAGCATAAGCACAGACACAGTCATTTTTTTGAAACTGTAGTTGGCTCCTAACTTACTTCAAGATTCTGAAATATTTTCAAATTCCAAGTGCAGCAACTGCAACTGACTGAGACATCAAATTACTTGGGTTCTTGGCATTAACGAGAAAAAAAGCATTATTTAAGTCATCTTTGGTTTCAAAATAGAGGACTATAATTTGCTCCCAAGTTTGAAACTGCTGTGTATTCCATCCATCTTCAAGGAAACGGCGGGTATGTGATTTGCTATGGAAATATTCTCTGCAAAAACTGTAAGGCCTTAATGAACCTTCCCGAGTTAAACTACATTAAAACCATTATTGAGCAGGAGTCCATTTTTCTACTTATTTGGATATAACCAGAAATATCAAATGACTATTATTATTCATTTAAAATCCCTTCAGCTTGCTGGGCACAGTGGCTCACACCTATAATCCCAGCACTTTGGGAAGCTGAGGTGGGTAGGTCACTTGAGGTCAGGAGTTTGAGACCAGTCTGGCCAACACGGCTACTAAAAATACAAAAATTAGCCGGAAATCACTTGAATCTGGGAGGCGGAGGGTGCAATGAGCCGAGATCATGCCACTGCACTCCATCCTGGGCAACAGAGTGAGACTTCGTCTCAATAAAATAAAACAAAATAAACAAATAAAATCATTTCAGCTGATAAAAAGCCTAATGAAGAATCTGAGATCACCAAATACCCCGCTGCTGTTGCAAATTCATGTATTATCAGACATTTGTCTTTGGACCACTTTCAACCACTGGGATACCATATGCTAAATTCCCTCTTCCATTCAGGGGAAGACAAACACATCCTTGTGTTCATCTTCTTGTGATAACTCAATCATGTAACCAGGTTTATGGCCATTTTATAAATTATCGCTCCTAGTCCTACAGGAGTAAGAAATACGCCCCTCACTGTAGCACATACACTGTGTCCCAGGGAAGGAACTAGAAGGCAAAAAGCCAGGCTGATGGGTAAAGGATTCTTCAGCCACCATGGGAATTAATTAATGGAATGCTTTTTTAGAATGAACAACAATGTCATTCCTCAGGGCAGAGACTGTGGGGATTCACCAAATATTCACTGTTTCTCTTTTCATGTCAACAAAACTGTGTTTCCTAGCCTCCTGGCAGCCAGGAGTGGCCAGCTGACCAAGTGGTCACCAAGTGGTCTAGGCAGAAGGCCTAGATTCTACCTGATTCTACCTGGTGGCAGGTAAACCAATTAGGTGCACTCTGAAAGCTTGCTCCCAAGGCCTGTGATTATAGAAATCAGAAAAGGGGAAACGGGGTCTGGGAAGGGTTTACACGTGGATCACGATCGGCCAGCTCGTAAAGGCTTTCTAGAAGCCCATGCTGAATATGCTGAGGTTGTGGGTTCAGAGGCAAAACAGACGTGACTGGTCTAATGTCTACTGTGGGCCCAGGAGTGGGGAAGAGCCCAGTGAGGGCCAGGACTTACCATTCCTGAGGACCCTTATCTCAGAGGAAGGAGGCATGGTGTGGAAAGGCTGTCAAATCAGCAGTCTCTTTTTAACTGATCTTGATTCAAAGAGGATTTAAGACAACTTACAAATATATGCAATACATATGTATGAAAATCCAAAACAGATCTGGGGCAGGCCATGCTTGGGCTTTTACTATCCAAGAGTATCCTTGGGACAGTCATGTGACCTCTATGAACCTCAGTTTCCTCATCTGTAAAATAGAGTGGAATGGTCCAGACACCTTCTGAGGTCTCTTCTACCCCTAATCCATATGCTTTTCAAAATGTCCCACACAACCAAGGGAATGATCCTTTGTATGATAAAATAACTTCCAGAGAGCTTATGTGGAAGACTCTCTGCTAACTATTACTTCATTTAACCCTTGAGAACTCCTCAGAACGAGGTGGCTACTATTACCCCCATTTTACAGATAAGAACACTGGAGATCGCAGAAAGTTAAGTAAATTGACCAAGACCACAGATATAGCAAGAACAAAGAAAAGGGAAGTGTATCACAAAGCTTGAGATAAATGAAAAGGCTGGGAGAAACAGCCCTAATTTCACAGATGATGTGGGTTATGATGAAGGAACAGGAACTTGAGTCCATGCCCCTGAGGCTGGTGGAAGTCTCCACCCAGCTCTCCACTGTGGACGTCCAACAGTGTGGAGCATCTCACCCTGGTCATGTCAGTTTCTCCTCAGGAAGTCCTGAGGCCTGGTCTCTATGGCAAAGTAAGGCAAATTTGGAGTGATTGTGAAGGCAACAGAATTTGGCCAGGGACTTGGCTACGTAACTTTTTAGTCCTCCTTACTTTGTTTCTTTGCCTTCCAATCTCACATGCATCCCTTTGCCAAATTTAGGCCTTCTGGTTTACCACATAATGGCCAGGGTAACCGCAGTATGCCGATGGTGAGCCAGGAGGGGGCCTGAGGTCACACCAGCAAGTTGGCAGCTGCCTCTGGGGTGGGGATCCAGGCAGCCTTGGAGCTGGGGCAGCCACAGCCCTGCCTCTGCTTTCAGTTTGACCTTGAAAAGATGGTCACTCCCTTCCAGAAAATCAGGGCACAGGCCCCTCAGCTAGTACTGGGAGAGAAGCTGGGCTTTCTGCTAAGTACCTGGAAATCCTTTACAGGTAAGAGGCTTTAGGCATTGCTGCTCAAAACGTGGTACAAAGACCAACAGCAACAGTATCGCCAGGGAGCTGGTTAGACATGAAGAACCTCAGAACCAGAACCTCAGAACCTATAGAACCAGAGTCGGTGTTTGAGTAAGGTCCCCCGGGGGAACTTTCAGTTGCTCTGGAGTACCAGGCGATTTATCAACATTGAAACAGTCTGATGTCTGTGCCCCAAGCTAGACCAATTAGATCAAAATCCCTAGGGGGGATGCCCAGGCTTAGGTAGTTTGTAACGCTCCCCAGGTGATTTTAAGGTGCAGCCTAGGTTAAGAACCACTGATTTCACATTCTTTGCACCCTCTCTCGCCAATCAAAAGCTGCTCTAGCCGTTTCTAGACAACAGTTGGCAGGTGAATCTTCAATGAAAAGAGTAAATGAAGGACAGCATGTTTTTTATAAACATAAACTGATTCCACTTAAAGGATTGGCTTTTCTGTGGAAATTATGTCCTTACTGTTTTCTATTGGATATTTTAAAATGTTCCTTCTTTTATGAAATGTTGGGGGGGGGGTGTTGAATGTTATTCATATATATATATATTTATTTATTTTTATTTTTTTCCAAGAGATAGAGTCTTGCCCTGTTGCCCGGGCTGGAGTGCGGTGGTGCAATCCGGGCTCACTGTAACCTTGGACCTCCTGGGCCCAAGGGATCCTCCCACCTTAGCCTCCCAAATAGCTGGGACTATAGGCATGCACCACCATGCTCTGTGCAACTGTAGTCCCAGCAATCCTTCCACCTCAGCCACCACACCCAGCCCTGAATTTTTGAAAAATCCAAAGTCTAAGAATCATAACTCTAGAAAATAGATTCAAATATTTCTGTGGATACAATCTCCACCCCCCTTCTCTATCCCAACTCCCACCTCCTCAAATTAAACAAAAGTCTCCTCACTCAGCAAAGTACTACATCATGGGTCAGAACTCAGGAAATGATTCCAGCCTTGGACACAAGCATGTGATTAAAGGTAAAAAGACATGGAGTCCGGTTAAATAACACAGGGTGTCCCATTATGTAACATGCTGAATTTTTTAAACAAATGGTGATATTCATGATTAACCTACATTGGCCATCTACAAAGGAGTTTCTTGGACACGCGTGATTCCCAAATGTTGGCATGTCTCAGAATCACCTGGAAGGCTTGTTAAACCCTAGATGACCGTCTTACCCCTTGAGGGTTTGATTCACTGGGTCTGGGGTGGGGCCCGAGAAATGTGCGTTTCTAACGAGCTCCCAAGTAAAGCTGATGTTGCTTGTTCAGGACCACATGGTGAGAACCACTGCTTTAGACAGAGAGAAATTGCTAGAGAAAATGCATTTCTTGCAACAACAACAAAGTCTATTTTTCGTTTAGTTTGTCTATAGAGTATATGTACCTTCAGCAGGAATAAGCCACTTGAAGAGAATGATTTGCAGTGATTTTTATAAAATCAGGTTTTTTTTTAAACACAGCACCATATTAGCTGAGAAATCCTGGATGGGAAAGGGAATGTCTTGTGTTGGAGGCAGGTGAATAATCCCACGGGGCAGTGGTCTCCTTTGAGGCCTGAACTCCATGTCTTTCGGTATCTCCCTGGACGTCCCGTCCTTCTCCCACTCCATCTGGGCCTCTGATTCCCAGAGCAGCTCTAATCAGATGCACCTTCCGGAAGGCGGGCTCCCTGTTATCCAATGCGGACCACAGGCCCACTACATTTGGCGGAAGTGGAGGAAAAAAAAAAAAAACACCCACGCAGCCCTACTTCGGGACGCACCTGCACAGCCCAGAGGACAGCCCACCAGCCTCCAAACAGTTCTGCGAAAAATTAGGCTATCTTTCATTAGCTATCTATCATGCGGCCTCCACCAGGCTGCAGGATATGAGGGCCATTTAATTAGGCCCTGCACCACTCTCCGGTGTGAAAAGGCTCTCAAACGCTTTGATTCCCCGCTGCTTCGCAGCAGGAAGTTGTTGGCGATAATTGACATAGGATTTCCTTGTTAACCAGCAGCAGACACGCCGGATTAAAGCGACAGAGATCTCGAGAAGAAAGTGAAAGAGATAAGAAGCTCGGAAGACTTCTGCTTATTTGGCACTTGAGGATGGCAGGAAACAGCAATAACCCACTCAAGTGGCGACTCCAGAGTGGAAGGGCGTCCCCTTATCAGACCCATTTCAGCTTGGCTGATCAAAGATTGACTCCCCGCAAAATCACATAGGCCTGGGGTTTGTTAGTTTATTAAGCGGCGGGTTTTAGGAATTATCACAGGTTTAAAGATGGATTGCAGTTTATATGAAGGGGGAGAGGATTATCGGGTTTTCATCTTAACAATTATAAAATATCACAGCTGAAAGCTAGCTTGCAAATGACATAATTTTCCACTGCCAACTAAACAGGTCATTGTGAGGCTGCCTGTGAGCGCACTCAGTGAGGGAGGAAATACAGGCAAATTAACTCTGGGGAGGACCGGGGATGAGGGGCCTCCACGCCTTGTTCCACTTAGGAAGACCGTGCGATCTCATTTTGCCCTGTGCGATTCCTTAGGTAATTATATTTAATTTCTTACCGGGGCCAATTTAGGTCGACTTGCATTAAAAGAGAGGGGCGAGAGAAACAGACCACTGAGATGATTCCTAAAATGCAGTTGTGAGGAATGACACCGAAATAGAGCCACAGGAGCGGAGTGAAATGTCCACTTTGGAATACAGATAATTATTGTACATCACTTAATAACCTTACAGGAGTACGTGTGGCATTAATAAAGGATGCGGAGCTGTCAAAGCATGTTATGGGACTTCCTTTTGACAACTCTATACAGGTCCTGGAATAGTGGAGCTGTGAGACAGGTTTGCAGTTCTGCTTGCCTGTGTGTGGACTGTGGATCTGTGCTTCAGATAACTACATCAGCTCAAGGGCTTGCATCCTTACTGGTTTTTAAAAATCGCATTTTCTGGCCTTTGGGTTGGTTTTTGGTTTTTTATTGTTTTAGTTATCAAAGAAATAGGTGATGGTGGCAGAAAATTTAGGAACTCCAGCAAAATATTTAGAATGAATAAAAAGAATACCCCCCTCCACCCAGTGGTTAGCACTGGTAAAGCCCTCAGATTTTGTCATTACACAAACACAAATACGTAATTTCTCATGAAATCGGGTTCAGTCCTTGTAATTTTTTGAAATGCACAATTTATTTAATAAACCATGAATTTTCTCCCATATTTAGGATATATTATTTGAAGTTATGATTTTGAGTTGTAGCATTACGTTTGATAATATAATTTACCTAAGTCATCTGCAACAGTTGGACATTCAGATTGTTGCCGATTTTTTGCTATTCAAAGCTAAAATGACCGGCTTTGAACATAACTCTTTATGTGTTTTACTGCTTCCTTGGCAGAGTTGGAATTAGAAGTAGAATTTCTGGCTCAAAGAGCATGGGCGTTTTTAAGGACACTGATACCTGCTCACCTTTGCAGATTCTCAACATAACTTGGCGATTTCCCGGTGTGGAATTCAGAAGCGTTTTGTGTCTTCCGTCTTGAAATGGGAGCATATGACAGCAACTATTTAAAGATCAGTCTTTCTATCTTGGGTTCTTTCGTTCTGATCTGACCTTTCGCAGTTAAGCACTGTGACAATGACAACAAACAGTGGTTCAATAATCAAGTTAATAGGGCCAAACTCTGAAGATAATCATGTCAATGTTAACGACTTTAAACATCTTTTATCGGAGAAGTTCAAGTTCCTCTAAGAGCACCAATTCATTATCCTTCACAAGTGCAAAGGGAATCGGCTGAAAAAGCAACAAAAACAAAAACCTTTAAAGCAAACTGAAAGGGAGGCGGTGAGAGGGAGGAGGAGAGGAGCTGGTTCTGAATCAAGTTTTTGTCTAAATAAAAAATAACTGTTAGGGCCTGATCTAGTATAGAAAAGATGGGTTTTTGGTTTTGTTTTTAAGTTTTGTTTTTAATTTGCTGCAAAAAGGCTGGGGCCTGTGAGCCACAGGTCTTTGAGAATCTGTGTTGAAAACAACAAAGCAAAGTCATCTTTGTGTTCTGTGCCCTTAACATCATTCCTGTTTGAACGTGGTTTCAGGTATAACATCCAATTGCTCCTGCTGGAAGGACCATTCTGCATGCAAATGGCAGACATACTCTGGGGCACTCAAATATATTGTTCCTGAAAGAAAGGAAGTGGCCTGTAGAGGTAAAAATGTATGCTGCTGAAGGATTTTTCTGCATAATTTTCTCCCAACGAGGATGTAAAAAAGATGCTTTTATTTAACCCATAATTCTTTGGAAAGCATCTATCTATGAAAAAATACTCTTTTTAATATATCTATCTATGAAAAATATATGTCTGTCTATGAATTGACCTATAGTTCTTTTTAAAATGTATGCCTATAAAACTATTTTTGAAAAACTCAATGTAGACATTATGTATCTGCTAGCATGTTAGAAGCAATATTTAATCATTCATTATTTTGAAGCCACTTATATTTTTCCATCTACAGGTAAGGTTGGAAAATGGTTGTTTACCTCCCAGCACCACAGTCTAAAGCTTACTACACTGAAACCACACTGAGCATGAACACAGGGTGCCATGTGCCAGAAATTAGCCTGTTTCTGACTGGGGAAAAATAAATTGGCATGAAATTTATTTTCCCTAAATATTCCCTTTTGTCCTTTTTATTTTGAGGTAACCCTTAATCATTTTATAAGGCAAAATGCAGTGAGGTCTTTATCCACAGTGCAACTTTGTAGACTGAAGGCATTTGTAAGTTCTGCTTCACGGTAACCCTGACTTTCAACACTTTTACTCATCTGAAGGGCTGAAGAGTAACCAGTCTCCTGTCCCCTGATCCTGCTGATGGAAGAGACTTAGAAATCATTTCATCAGCCAGGGCTGCTTTGCTCAGAGAAACATCTGTCCAAGAAGGCAGACAAATCAGGGGAGTATCAGTAACTGAAATAAAATACAGCAAGGACATCGCCTTCTCAATCTGTTCCTGGACTGTGCCTTGGGAAGGATTGTCCTTGGACCTCTTGTAATTTAGGGTAGAGAAATCAGAGTCAAAAGGGTCTTGTTGTAATAGTTTTCTCATTACCATCTTGGAAAATTTCCAGCAAAGTTCTGGGAAAATAACATGATGCCCTGATGCTAGTAATATAGTCTGACTTGCAATTCCAGCTTCCATGGGACCGTACACATAAATGAAAACAAATTTCTAAGCTTGAGTTTAAGACTGTGTCTATAAAGAATATCCACAGAGAAGGTCAGAGAGTTCTTTCTAAATAACAGTAATCAACTCTGCTTTTTCAAATAAGGAAGAGTTTGTACTTCCAATCTTCTATGGAAAAGAACCGCAATGCTCAAACACTTGTAAGTTTCCTTTGGGGCCTAACAAAGCAAGGTTTGTTTTAAAAATCCTTTCATCAAGACCTTCAGGACTGCTTTTATTTATTGTTAAGTTGCAAATCCTTTATCCACAAGAGAAGGGACTTATATATGATCTATGACCTATCTAGAGAATCAATATTCAATATATGTGATGTATATTGAATATATATATTCCCATCTATATATATCAATATTCTATGTATATCACATGTAGAATATATATATTCTCATCTATATATAATCTACATATGTTCTATAGAATCTATATATTTCATATAATTATATATTATAAAATTATATAATACAAGTATGCATAGTATATATTACAGAATAATATTTATGATAAATATATATAAAATGTCATGACAGGTTATAATGATAATAGTATAGCAAAAGAAGAACAAAAAAGGACACATGGGCATTTTATAAAGTATCATTTCTGAATTTTTTTCTTACGTCTTTACGTAGAAGATATTCTACTAGAAGATTCCTCTGTGAGGCTGCTAGTACTTCTCCAGCAGACCAAGCCAGGAGAGCTTTCTGAAAGGTGAGCTGATTTTCTCAACACCCGTAATGAAAGTCAGTCACTTATATATATCAGGGACTTCCTGTGTTATGTCAGGCATGGTTTTAAGTGCTTTGTTATATGATCTGATTTAATCCTCACACCACCCTATGTGCAAAACAAATTTCCAAAACTAGAAGTCTTCATTTACTTATTTCTTTAAAAATAAGCATGTATTAAGTGTCTCCTGTTGGTCAGGGTCTGCACTGAGTATTGAGGATTTGAAGGCAAAAAAGACAGAGTATGTGTGGGAAAATAAGCCCATAAGCCAGTAGAGTAGAACACAATCAGAAGGAGGCAGGGTACTGAGTGGCTAGTGCCCTGACTTCTGATTCAGTGGACCTTGAATTGGGATCCCATCTCCATTACTTCTGTTGAATTTCCTTGGGCAAAATGTGTGACTTCTCCAGGCCTTGGGTGCCTAATCCATAAAGTGGCAATAATAATACTGATTTTACCAGTTGCTGCAAGGATTAAAAGACACCCACATGTCACCCACGTAGTAAGGAGCTGACATCTAGTATGTTCTTAATAAATGGCATTACCTACTCATTATTACTGTTCATGCTGTAACCATTTAGTCAAGTATTTTAGAATTACAAAAAAATTTCAGAACATGACGTTTTCATCTCTAACATCAATCTCACTCCTTACAGATTTTACCAGATTTTCCAGGGGTTCTCAAAGATTGTCTGCAGACCAGCACTGATAAGTGATTGCAGCTTCTTGAGTCTATAGGGAGAGACCTTTATGCTGTCTCTACTAGAAAGTAATGCTTTTTTCCCTGAGATTTTGTTCTTTTTTAAAATTTTTATGTGCTTTTAAAATTTCATGTGTGTGTTAACATGTCCTTTCTTTACAGAATGATGAAGACCATATATAAATTTCTGAAAAGATTTGAATGATTTGATTTGGCAAAATAAAGAATTGTCAATCCTACATAGAGCCCCGTACACCAATTTTTAAAAATAATTTTGTTGCTTCACAAAATCTGGGAACCACTGGATATATGAAGTACCTCTTTTAGCAAAAGCATAGTCAACTCTCACCCTAGGAAACAGTTCATTTTTTGATCTGTTTTTATTTTTCTGTGGCAAAAAGGGCTTTTGTGATGCCTCTTTGAATAAAAGACTCGTTTTCCTAAGTGATGCATCTGCTTTTAATGTCTTAAATGCTGGGATAGAACAGACATATCTTCCTGGGTCTGGGTTTTCTTAAATAGCCAGAAGTCTTCGTGATGAAGACAAGCAAGCATCTAATAGAGAAATAACTCCAAGACAAAGTGCCGTGGCTGCACGATGTCGCCTCCCTGACAACCTATAAATGGACCATATTGATGAAGTGAACGGGACTCTCTCTGGTCATTTTCAACTAGAAACTAATAACCCCCGTCATGATATCAGGCATGCAATAACCTCAGTTAAAACTAGGTTCATCAAATAAATCACTCAGGAATTCCTCTATTTCTTTCTCTGGACACATTGCACATCTGCTCAATGAAAGGAAGAAAGAAGCAATATTTCTTTGATCAGGAATTTTTTTTAATATTCTTGTATCCATCCCTTGGGATACTATCTTTTCAAGTGGGTGCAGATAATACATCACTTTCTAATGAATGTGGAGAATTTATGAATTTAAGCTATAAAACCAAATATGAGGGATTTTAGTTGATCTCAATCTATATTTTACATTGTCATGAGAAAATAAACTGGACCACAAAGCTGTATTGTGCCCAGTTCACTAAATCTCCTGATCTCTCATGACCTTTTCAATGTGTTCCATTTGTGGCCACATGTGGGAGGGGGATACAAACAGATGATTGCTTTGTACTTTTCCCCAATATGTCTAAATACATGTTACACTTTTCATACCCTCTCAGCCGCGGACAGTAAGGGCTTGGCCAGAGCATCAGACATCAGCCTCAGCTAATATTGTTGTACGTTAACATCTTACTGACTCTGTTAATACAGGTATTGGGTGAGTTTGGAAATTTGGAAAATGAATATGCTTGTCATTCTGTGTCCTGGAGATCTTAAAAGCCCTAGGTCATTTCCCTGAGTCTTAGGGAATTATAGACAGAAGATGTCTTTTCTGCATGTAAAACAGAAAACTATAAAAGCTGCACAGCTAGGTTAGCTAAGCTGTCCTGAATGTAGAACAAAAAGTGAATGAAAAGGCAAGGCCTCTAGTCTGCTCTTGCTGGCCTGTTCTACCAGTCTTAAGCCAATTACAGTTGAGGGCACTAGGAGCCAAGTTCAAGTCCCAGCTCTGCCGTCTGGCAGCTTTGTGGCAGAACAATCACAAAAACCTTGAGTTCCTCATGGGTGAATTTGGGATAAAGGTACTGATCTGTAAGGAGTTCAATGAGTTAAGATTGAGGAGATATTTGGCACCTGGACTGCTATGTCAGTGGTGCCCAAACTTTTTGGCACCAGAGACTGGTTTTGTGGAAGACAATTTTTCCATGGACCAGGCAGTAGGGGGATGGTTTGGGGATGATTCAGGAGCATTACATTTTTTATGCACTTCATTTCTATTATTATTGCATTATAATCTATAATGAAATGATTATACACCTCATCATAATGTAGAACCAGCAGGAGCCCTGGGCTTGTTTTCCTGCAACTAGACGGTCCCATCTAGGGGTGATGGGAGACAGATCATCAGGCATTAGATTTTCATAAGGAGCACACAACCTAGATCCCTCACATGGGCAGTTACAATAGGGTTCGCATTCTAATGAGAATCTGATGCTGCCACTGATCTTGACAGGAGGCGGAGCTTAGGCAGTAACATGAACAATGGGGAGTGACTGTAAATACAGATGAAACTTCACTCACTCAACCACCGCTTACCTCCCACTGTGTGGTCAGGTCCCTAACAGGCCATGGACCGATACTGGTCCATGACCTGGGTTGGGGACCCCTGTGCTATGTGGTAGGTGCCCAGTGAGTGTTAGTTCCCTTTCTTTTCCTTGGTTCAAAGCCCAGCCTTAGGCCTTGCTAGCTGTGTGATCCTGTGCATGTTACTTAACCTCTCTGACCCTCAGCTTCCCCCTTTGTAAAATAAAGACGATATAAAATGTATCTTGTAGGGTTGTTATAAATGGGCACAAAGTTCCTAGGACAGTGACTGGGATAGAGGTGTTATTTGCTGTTGTTACTGTAACTTTTTAAAAACTCTTACTATTATTTCTGTTATTGCAACATTACTGTTACTTTTCCTCTTCTTGGATCTTTTTCTTGGCCTTCTGTTTCTTTATCTAGAAAATGAGGGGATTGGGTCAGATAATACTTTCATCTTTTCTAAGACTCAGTATGTGAAATAATGTTGGTAGGAGCCATTTAGCATCTTTGAATTGCTATGCAATGTAAGATGGCAATTTTATAATTTGCTTTTCCTACCAATGCTTTCTCCTCAAAAGAATAGTAATACTCATCATCAGTTGAGTGCCTGCTATGCACCTGGCATACTTATTTTTTAAATAATTTTAAAGTTTGAAATGATTATAGCAGCCAGGTGCAGTGGCTCACTCCTGTAATCCCAGCACTTTGGGAGGCTGAGGTAGAAGGAGTGCTTGAGCCTATGAGTTCAAGACCAGCCTGGGCAACATAGTGAGACCTCGTCTCTACAAAATATCAAAACAATTTAGCTGCATGTGGTGGTGTGCACCAGTGGTCCCAGCTACTCGGAAATCTGAGATGAGGGGATCGCTTGAGCCCAGGAGGTCAAGGTTGAAGTGAGTTGTGATCATACCACTGCACTCCAGCATGAGTAACAGAGTGAGACCCTGTCTCAAAACAACAAAAAAAGAAATAATTATAGATTTACAAAATTTGCAAAGAATACAGAGTTCCTATAGACCCTTCACGTGGCTTCATGTTCTATTAATGTTACCATCGTATGTTACCGTGATGCATTTGTCTAAACTATGAAACTGGTATTGATATATTACTCTCACCTAAATTCCAGATCGTATTTGAATTCTGCCAGTTTCTTTTTTTTTTTTTTTTTTCATGAATGTCCTTTCTCTGTCCCAGAAAAACTGTGACCATCTCTCAGTCTTTTGTTTTTCATGGCCTTGACAGTTTTGAGGCGCATTGGTCAGTGTTTTGTAGAATGTCTCTCAATCTGCATTTGTTTGACATTTTCCTCATTTAGAGTAAGGGTTTGGCAGGGAGAATGCCACGGAGGTGAGGCGCCCCCATTGCATTAGTGGGTACCTCCTGATATTCACGGGACATGATGAGTGATGTTATCTGGCCTGCCTTTAATGTCATGACCCATTGTCTGGATCTTCCATTATCTATGCCACAGTTGAGGAATAGCTAAGTTGTTTTCAGCTGTTTGTGATTATAAATAAAGCCTCTATAAACATTTACACAGAGTTGTTGTGCGAACATAAATTTTCCTCTCACTTGGGTAAATACCTAGGAGCGGGTAAGATCATTGAGTCATCTGACAAGTGTGTGTTTAACATAACAAGGAACCACCAAACCACTTTCCAAAGTGGATGTACCATTTTGTATGCCAACTAGCAATGTATGAGGGTTCCAGTTCTACATATCTCTACCAAAATTTGGTATGTCAGGTTTTTTTTTCTTTTTTAGCCATTTTAAGAAGTGTGGAGAGGTGTCTAAATTATAGTTTTAATTTACATTTCCCTAATGGCTAATACATATTGTTATAACTTTATTTGCATTGTGTGTCTTCTTTGTTGATGTTTCTATTCAAATATTTTGTTCTTTTTTTTTTTTTTTTTTTGAGATGGAGTCTCATTCTGTCACCCAGGCTGGAGTGCTGTGGCACAATCTAAGCTCACTGCAACCTCTGCCTCCGGGTTCAAGTGATTCTTCTGCCTCAGCCTCCCAAGTAGTTGGGACTACAGGCACATGCCACCGCACCCAGCTAACTTTGTATTTTTAGTAAAGACAGGGTTTCACCATGTTTGCCAGACTGGTCTCGAACTCCTGACCTCGTGATCTGCCTGCCTCGACCTCCCAAAGTGCTGGGATTACAGGTGTGAGCCACATGCCTGGCCCCATTTTTGAAAAATAGGCTTTTGTGTTCTCATTGAGATGTGAGAGTTCCTGATGTATATTCTCTGCATACAAGTATTTTATTAGATGTGTCATTTGTGAATATTTTTTTCCTGATGTGTGATGGTTTTATTTTTCATTTTCTTAACTGTCTTTTGAAAAACAGAAGTTTTTATTTTGATAAGATCAAATTTATTTTTTTTAACGGATCATCCTTTTGGTGTTGTACCTAAAAAATATTTTCTGCCCAATGAATAAAACCTTGATGACTTTATGGCAAAGTGATGTTCTTTTGATGTCTTTTAACAGCCTTATAGTTGTATATTTTGTATTTAAGTCTGTAATTTGTTTTGAGTCAGTTTTGCATGGGAAGTGAGGCCTGGATTCAGCTTCATTTTTAGTACAAGGATATTTAATTGCTCTAGCACCATTCATTGAAGAGACCATCCTCTCACCATGGAATTGCCTTTGCACCTTTGTCAAAAAAATCAATCAACCATGTATGTGCGGGTCTGTTTCTGCACTCTATATTCTGTCCAATTGATCTACATCTCTGTCCTTTCTCTATCATTGTTTTTGTTTTGTTTTGCTTTGCCTCATTTGCATTTGGGCCAGGTTCACTGGCCTATTGACAGATAAGCAAACCTATCTATCTCTAAGCAAGGCAGCTTCCGTTTGAAAACCAGAACTCACAATTGAATCTCGTTTTATCGTTCTCGGCCAGTGAGGAAATCATTCTAAGTTTCAGTTAAACTAAGCAATCTCATCATGAAATTCCAAAAAATATAGGTTAAAAACAACAACAACACAACACACAGACACACACACACACACACACACACAAGAGTGTTTTTGAGAATGTGGTCCCATAATGGAGCACAGTGGAGCCTGGAGTGTCTGTTTCCTCTGGCTTTCCTCTCCTGCCCTTTAAACACCCTAAAGGCAGAGGTCACATGTTCTCCCTCCAGTGAAACAGGGATGTCAGCGCTGTGACCCTGTGAGGGTTATACCATTTCTTTTGTAACTATCAAGAAAGACTCTTGAGCAAAACTTCACGATGATAGTGTTGGAAAAAATACCCCCAAGGACCTCAAACTCCTTTTGATATCATTATTGCATTCAGAAAATTATGCCTTTTAAATGTAAATATTGTGACCAATGTAAATTCATTTGAATTAGTCTGGCTGAACCACGTATCGAAGCATTGAAGTTCATTATATGCTCACATTTTTAAAATAATATTTTTAGACATAGTTGTTTTTTTTCTAAAAGTACTACAGTGTTTTAAAATTCTACAATTTAGCCAAAACCCCATATTCATATTTTTTCATGCAAAGCAGCTGCACCAGCTAACTTCTGGTAGGTATTGAAAATATAATCTCAGACCTCAAAATCCAGTCAGTGGTTAAGAGCTTTCACTCAAACAAACCCATTCCAAAGGGGAAATCTTGTCAAGCACAAAGAAATAACAGTTTTTAAAAATCATTAAACATTCAAACCTTTCCAATTTGAACTGATATTAAAGAAAGATACATTTTATCCTTTTGAGTTCAGAAGAGTGCTGTGACAACATCTCTTTGCCTCATGGTTTTGGCTATGGTGTGAGGCCAAGCGTGTTTTCTGAAATTTAAGCATTTTCAATAAGAACCTGATATGGCCTGACTGAGCTGTAAAACACCTGTTAGGCCTGTCCCCCAACACCAGACGACAAAGGAGGTCCGCCAAACACAGAGGGCCTTGAATCCATCCAATAGAACACACGTCTGTGGAGGCCCTCAGGGACTCTGGCTTAATGAATAAAAAGGAATGATTTATAATTAGTCTGACAATTGTGTTGAATGGGTGTTTGCAGCAGGATTGAAATGTGTGCCTAAACTAAGTTTGAAATTGCCTATAATTCTAATTACATGTGTTTTTGTTTTGTTTTGTTTTTTTCTGTTTGGAAAACTTTTCTATAGACAAAAAAAAAAAAGGCAGGGATGGAAAATGGCTATTTCTTAAGAATGATACTGGCATGTAGCGCTCATCACTTCCTATTAGCCTCACAGAACGTCTGAGAAGTAGATTCTAAATTCCAAATGGGTAAGGCTCATAAATAAGGTTTCTACGTCCTCTAGAAAAATGACAGCATTCTCTAGCAACTCTACCTGCCCCACAGGGACGTGCTAGCCCATAGTAAGTGCTACTCAAGTGTTCAATTAGCAGACGCACCTGGAATTTCAGCACTGCGAGTCTTCATCTGGGTTAGATAGCCCACTTGCCCCACTCCTTGCAGCCCCTTGCCCTCTGATGGATGAGATCAAATGTTTTTATGATATTCTTACCACAGCCTGGTCCAGTGCCCTTCACATCTTACAAATGTGAAGTAGGTTCTGAAAACCACCTCCAGAGAGCAGCGAAATTCAGTTCCCATCGCCTGTGAGCAGCTGTACCTGCTCATTGACATCCATGTCATCCCTTACTTAAAATCCTGCTGTGGCTGCCCCAATCCCCGCTGAGAATGACATGCAGGCGCTTTGCTGTGGCCTCTAGGGCTCTGTGTGACAGCTCCTGTTTCTGCCTCCGCCCTCTGTCTCTCAGTCTCCCCAGGACATCGACCCCTTCCCTGACCCAGGGCTGGGCTTGGCGGTTCTGTTCCCTCAGCTCCGTTCATCCTTTCTTCCCACCGTGCGTCCCTTCTCATACTTTAGCTCTTGGCATCAATGTCACCGAGTCCCAGAGTCCTTCCCTGACTACTTCAATAGGTGCCCCTGGTCTTAGGGTGTTTCACTTTGTCTGTTTCCCTTGCAGCATTTGTTACTATTTGCAATTATATAGTTATGTTTGTATACTTGTGTGTGTGTGTGTGTGTGTGTGTGTGTGTGCCCCCCCTAGATAGAAACCTCCAATAGGAGCAGAATCTATATCTATTTTAATCCCTGGTTTATTTTTGTTACCTAGGATACATAGCAGACACCCAATAAACATTGGCTTAATGAATGAAAAAGAACAGACACACAGACGTTGCAATAGGATAAGGAGAGCAACCAGCACCAGAGAACAAGTGGACTTTTCCTGGGAGTGATTGCTCTCCTCTTCATGGGTGTAACTGCAAATCATTCCAAGTTGAGTTATGTCACCTTTTTGCATCACTGCAGGCTCTGGCTCTCCCATCTCCCCGTGGGATGGGACCTCCGTGGCCCTGACAGCTGCAATTTCTCTATGATGGGGGTTACAGAGTCTCACTACCCAATATGCAGTCTCTGTTTACTCTCAACTTCCTACTTTTAGATCTGAAGAGCTCTGTGCCCAGCCATGGGCCCAAGCGTCTTCTATCACCTTCTTCCCATAATCAGATGGTCAGCCATGGAAAGCCACCTGATGTCATGCTTGCTGCTCATAATGCCTAAGGAAGGACACTTTGGGGGCCTATTGAAACTTTTAACCTATCCAGGACAAAAAACACGGAATGGAGGCTTCCAGCAAGGAGAAAGAGAAGATGGAGGAGGAGGAACAGGAAGAGAAAATGGGAGGAGGGCCAGGAATGAGGAAGACAGTAGCTGGCACACCAAGCGCTATCTATGCACAGTTTACCATGCCAGAAATTGACATATATATTTCCTATATGTTCCCTAACCCCATAGGAGTTAAGAGGAAACTGAGGTTAATAGAAATAAGGTGCCTGAAATCACCCAGTTACTAAATCAGAGCTGAGATCAGATTTATTTAAGATAATGCAATTTTAAAAAAATCAAGTCCCTCCTGGCTGAGAAGCCAACACAACGGTTTGCATCTGTCTCCTGTCCTCTTAGCTCTGCTTTTGTACACACAGCCTTTTATGGAGCACACACAATCCACCCTACAATTCCAGAAGGGAGCTAAGAGAAGACTCAGACACAAAGGGGCTGTGAAGATTAAAGATGCCCAGTGGAGGAAATCGAGGCTGGGATTTGTTCTATGGCAACTTAGCCTCCCTATTCCACCAGGAAGCTGGCTGCAGAAATGATAATGATGAGTAATGATTATAATCTTTTGATGTCATCAACACTCACTATGTGCTAAGCCCTAGAAGTGGGGACTACTAATACTGGCCCCATTTTTCAGATGCGAAACTGAGGCACAGAAAATCACATAGCTAGGAAGGCTTAGGACCTACTCAGTGTACACATAGTGGGAGCCCTATGTCACTACCCCACAGTGCTTCAGGGGAGTTGTTGGAAGAAAGGCTTGTGACACTGAAAATTGTTGTTTGTTGCCTAAGTGCTTAGGGATGGGGCCTCCGACACATGATGTCCAGGAGCCAACGGTACCAGGCCACGAGCAACACTTGAAGCAAACAATCCCAAACCTTGCCATCCTCTAGGACCCACCTCAGCCGCCACCTGTTCCTGGAAGATTTCCCAGAGCCGCTGCTGGCATTAACTCCTCTCTCCTCTGGGCCCAAAGGAGGTGATCACTTGCTACATTTTATTCATCTTTCTCTGTCATCTCCTACTCCGGCCCACAATCTGGTGGTTTTCACTTTGATGTGCCCTGCATACCCTGTGGCCCATATGGGTGCAAAGAAAATGACTTCTGTGAGGATGAGCTCAGGAAAGGATTCAGGCACAGAACCCACAGAGAAAGTGGCTGCCATTTTGCTATCCAGCCATGCGAAGTTGTTACCTTGTCATGATGCTGTCAGTTGGGAACCTGAGCACCCGTGGCTTAGTGAATACCATGTGTGTCCTTCAGTCCCAGGCTGTCTGTTTCTTCTCTGGAGCCATACGGTATAGGCTTTGCATCTGGCCAAGCTAGTCTTGGACCCCACTCTGCCCCTTCTTGGCTTATTGGCTTCAGACAGGTCATTTACCTTTTGCTGCTCAGTTTCTTCATCTGCAAAACAGGCCTAATGACATGTGTCTCATAGGTGTTGTGAAGATGAGATAAGGCAGTGTATACAAAGCAAGAACAGCTGCTGGCTCATAGGTCTCAGCAGTTGATATATTTGCCAGTGGAGCCACACAACCACCTTGTCCCTAGGAAAATTTAATGGGCTGCCACCCCGCCACCAGGAAACCTGACCCAATGCACACAGAACTGCCTTGAAATCCTGTAGCCCACAGCAATGGCTGCCACCCACCTTGCCAGGCCTAGATGACTCCCAGGCCAGGAGTGAGGCTGCCCCCCATGCCTTGGAGAGAGGCTGCTGCCAGCTCTGGGCTGTGGGATTTGGAAGAGAAGGTGGCCTGAGTGACATACCCACCTGTGGCACCTGTCCTGGGGAAATCCCCAAGAGTAAATTCTGGGCTGACGTTTTTGTGATGGGGGGTTGGGAGTTGGGGCTAAACTGCAAAGCAAACCAGACTGAGGGTGAGGAGGAGGCTGAACCCTGTTCCTGGGTTATTTTGACACCATCTCCAGCAGATTCATTCATTCATATCACAAGCCTTTCTCAAGCACCTACTATAGGCTGAATGCCAAGTATCCCCCAGTTTAGAAGGGACAAAAGGTAGGTAAAGAAATAATTACAATCTGCCAGGCACGGTGGCTCACACCTGTAATCCCAGCACTTTGGGAGACCAAGGTGGGTGGATCACCTGAACTCGGGAGTTCGAGACCAGCCTGACCAACATGAAGAAACCCCGTCTCTACTAAAAATACAAAATTAGCTGGGTGTGGTGGTGCATGCCTGTAATCCCAGCTACTTGGGAGGCTGAGGCAGGAGAATCGCTTGAACCTGGAAGGCGGAGGTTGCAGTGAGCAAAGATCACGCCATTGCATTCCAGCCTGGGCAACAAGAGCAAAAGTCCATCTCAATAATAATAATAATAATAATAATAATAATAATTACAATCATGTAGACAAGTGGGAATGATTTAGTTAATAGGGTAGGGAGCAGGCAAGACATTAGAAAGAGCTCCTGGAGAAGCCATCTCTGAGGTTGCATCAGTTCTTTTCTTGCCCTACTTCCATGCACAGTGGAGTTGTTGAGGGGGAGTTGTGATTCATGCACAGGGAATGAGGTGTGTTAGGCTGTTATTGCATTGTTATAAAGAAATACCTGAGACTGGGTCATTTATAGAGACAAGAGGCTTAATTGGCTCATGGTTCTGCAGGCTGTGCAGGGAGCATGACATTGGCATCTGCTTGGCTTCTGGGGAGGCCTCACGAAACTTACAATCATGGCAGAAGGGGAGCTGGTATCTCACATGGCAGAGCAGGAACAAGGTGGTGGGTTGGGGGAGTGTTACACTTAAACAACCAGATCTCAAGAGAACTCACTATCTCGAGGATAGCACCAAGCCATGAGGGATCTGCCCCATGACCCAAACACCTTGCACCTGGCCCTATCTTTAACACTGGAGATTACATCTCAACATGAGATTTGGTGGGGCATCCAAACTATATCACAAGGAGAGCCAAACTCCTGATTGTTCCACCATCTTGGCCATGGGATTTTGCCTGGGGTTAAAAATGAGAGCCTGGAGTCAGGCACACCACATTGGAATCCCTGTTCCACCGCTTACTAGTCCTGTGGCCTTGGCCAAGCACCTTGGCCCCTCTGAGCCTCCCTGCTGTCACCTACAACGTTAGTGCCTGCCATACCTCTACATAAGATAATGTAGGCAGTGTGCTGTCACATAATAAAGGCTCAATACATATAAGCCGCTTTTATTGGGAACAGCAGGCCAGTTCTTTAGGGCTTTAAACAGACCGGGTGGGACGCAAACAGTGGACTTCTGCCAGCAAAACTGTGGGACCCATCAGACCAGCTAAGTCCAGGGAGGGAAAACACATTTGGGAGAGCTGGCGGGAAGATGCCTGCATCTTTCAGGGGTGTAGAAGGGAGAGGCTTACAGAGACCACATCAAAATGATGGAGTGGATGAGAAAATAAGAAGGGGGAAAAGAGGGAGCTCCAGAAAGAGAGTTGGAGTGATGTGTGGAGACAGGAGTGGACATATGAAGTGTGATGGAAGATTATGGGCTGCTGAGAGCTGGAGTGGACAGTGAGGAGACAGACGGTGTGGAAGGAGAGGTAAGCACTTTGCTGCAATAACCAGATGGATCAAAGGTGATGAAGTGCCAAGGGGAGTGCAGATGGGTGGAGAGCATGTGAGAGAAATCCAAGCTTTGCTGGCTGGTGTGGTCCAACTGATAAGCCTGAGAATCAGGACAAGACGTCCTGTGAAGACTCTGTTGCGTGCATGTGCATGCCCATGTGTGTGTGCCGGCACATTCCCAAGCACACATTTAAGTGTGCATGTGTACCCAGGCAGTCCTCAACTAAAGGACCCATTGCATATAACCTCAGGGGTACAAAAGCATCTTGAGCATTTTTGCACAACAAATATCAGTGATAACAATAACAGCAGCAACGATGATAACTATCATTACTAACCCCTTATTATGTGCTAGCCCCTCTGCAGTAAGCCTTAAATGCATCATCTCAATCTTCACAATAACTAGGTGGAGTTGAAACTATTATTTTTCCATACTAGAGATTGGAATTGAGGCACAGGGAGCTTAAGCTATGTGCTCAAGTTCACACAGATGTAAGAGGTAGTGCCAGAGTTCAATACTAGTTCTGACTGCCCAAATAGCTGGTATCATTATTAAAAAACATTCCAGGTGACAGATATTTAGCCAGGAGTCTAAACTCCCTTTAGGTGACATTCTTTTGAAATAATGTCTTAGTTGGAAAAGAAATAGAGCTGGTGAACACAAGAGGTAACCGGGCTGGCTAGGGTTTTGCAAGTTAGGGCCAATGTTCTGCTCATCCCCGTGGGGTTCCAGGGTCTGAAAGTGAGTCAACTCCATGTGTCACACTGACATCCTCAGACCATTCAATGGATAAGGACAGCAATCAGGTCCAAGGCTGCTCTTTGGTCATTAAAGAGTGAAGCCAGCAACAAGTTTGCAGGCTGTCCATCTGTCTGTCTTGGAAGCTGCTGGCAATAAATATTTTAGTACAAATGTAGTCATACCTGTTAAGCATAAAGGCAAAAAACAAAAACAAACAAACAAAAAAAAACGTGTTTTAATAATGCAATCTTACTTTTTCTGAAAGGGCTTCAAAGGAGGTGTTTACAGGAGCTATCCTACCCTGAGGGCTATATAAAGGGCTATTTGAAGCCCAGTGTTAGCTAGCAGGAAATTGTCTGATGAAACCTTGGAAAATCACAGCTTTTTCATTCCAAATCAAATTCCGATTGCACCTGCTGATGGTGGTTCATTCTTTCACAATCTCCACCTTCCATCTCCATCAATGTCTGGCATTTTCTTGTGTCTCTTGGTTGGGGTGAAGTATGAATGGGTTGGATCCCAAATCATGATGATCATGAGTGTTTTAAAGCACATGCAAAGGATCAGCTGTGCTGAGTGCTCTCCATAGATTAGCTCATTCCATCCTCTTCCCCACTTCCCAGATGAGGGTCAAGTCTCACTGTTCAACCATCTCCTCGGGACCCTGTGATAATCCTCATAGGCAGTAGGGTAGGGGGAGTAATTGGCACCTGGTAGGTTGGGAGGCAGAGCTTCTGTAGTGCACTGAGCATTGGCATTTTGGTGTGGCTTTGGGCAAACTGAAAAATGAAGATAATAAAAATACCAGTCTGGGCGCTGTGACTCATACCTGTAATCCCAGCACTTTGGGAGGCCAAGGTAGCAGGATTTCTTGAGCCCAGAAATTCGAGGCCTGCCTGGGAAACATGGAGAAGCCCCATTTCTACAAAACATACAGAAACTAGCTGGGCATGTTGGCATGCGCCTGTAGTCCCAGCTACTTGGAAGGCTGAGGTGGGAGGATTGCTTGAGCCCAGGAGGTAGAGGTTGCAGTGAACCCAGATTGCACTACTGAACTCCAGTCTGGGCAATAGATCATCACCCTGTCTCAAAAAGTGAAAAAATAAATAAAGATTCCAACCCCACAGGGCCACTGAGGGGTCTATGAGATGATCTAGGGTAAGGGTCTGTTACAGTGCCCTGCACTGGTTGCTTGGTCCACAAATGGTGTAAGTGTGAGTAGAGTCATTATAATTTGCTTCCTGATGGTTTTGGTGTGCTGTTGACCAAGGCTGTACATTGAACAGTATGCTCATGTTTTGATTTCATTATGCTGTTATGTTTAAGGGGGCATAGCTGCCAAGGTGAATAGCAGATGGAATATGCCCTTAAAATGGTCAATTCTGATAAAAAGAAAAGCTTGACAAATAGCTATAAAAATGAGAGCATTAAAGAGTGGAAGTGCGATTCTTGGGAGGGAAAGATAACTTCTTCACCAGGCAGTTAGGGAAGGCTTCCTGGAAGAGGTGGTCTTTCAGTTGACTGGAAAGAATAAACAAGATTACCATGAATGGAGGCTGTAGTGAAGGGAGGATTTCCAGGAGTAGGAATGAGATGACCAAAGGCACAGAGGCAGGAATCCCCTGGTTACTCAGAGAAGTCCAGGGATTCTGCCCACAAGTGACTATTCAGAGAATCTGATTTATTCTGCCTTCTCCATGGGGTTTTCCTCAATACTGATATCTGGTACACCTGTATTAGTCAGGATAGGTAAATCACTGTGTAACAGCCTCACAAACAGTAGCTTACCTAATACAACTAAGTTCTATTTCTTGTTTCTGTCTCAGTTTGTGGGCAGGGGCCAAGGCTCCTGCTGGCTGATGACTTCATCGTCTCAGGACCCTGAGGATTCCACTGGATCGCATCTGGCTAATGGATGAAAAGAGTGTGTGGAAGCTGCGCAGGAGGTTTTAGGGGCCAGACCTGGAGGTAGTAACTTCACTTCCATGGACATTTCCCTGGTCAGAACTCAGTCACATGGCCCCACCTAGCTGCAAGGGAGGCTGGGAAGTAAGCCTTCTGTGCATCCAGAAGAAAAATAAAATGGGCTTGGTGAACACATGGTATTCTCTGTCCCTGCCACAGTTTTCTAGATCTAGACAACTTAGAGCCAGTAAGCAACTTGGAGATTAGAATAATAAGCCCTTGAGTTCATTTAAGTATTCTTTCAAGTTTACAAAGTGACCTTGCTATATGTTTTATTCTCATGCCAGGAGAGCCCTAAAATGTTTTTCATTACCAACTCTGTACAAGCCCTATGTAGATTCATTGCAGACAATTCATCATTTAAAACTCCTAAGAAGTAGACAGGACATATATTAATACTAACCCCATTGTACCATTGAGGAAGCTGAGTCAGAAGTTAAGACCTAGTCTCGGGACTCTTTTTCCCCTTTGATCCAACCCCACCCATTCCAATGAGGAAAGGAGGCCATGGAGGGGGTCCCATCCCCTCTCTTGTACCACCTTTAGAGCAATGGTTCTCAAACTGGGACACTTGGCAATATCTGGGGGAAAAACAGGGGGGATGCTCCTCACATCTGGTGGGGAGAGGCCAGAGGTGCTGCTAAACATCTTACAATGACAGGGCACCCCAGAAAGAACGGTCCAACCCAAAGCATCAATAGTACTGACAAACCTTGCTTTAAGAATAGCTCTGAGAGAGGAGGAACTTAAAATAGTTTCACATTCCAATTGATTTTCAAAGAAAAGCAAAGACCAAAAGAGACGTCTGTAGTCAGAGGATGGTGTGGGGACTGTTTCCAGAGTCTGTGAGTGTCAGGACATGATCAGCACCTGGCTGTTATGGTAAAAGCAGTTGGCGGCTGCTGCCAAAACTCTGTGTCAAACGCCCACACATCAGGATTATAATCCCTATTGCCAAACCAAACATGTTAGAAAGCAAGTCAGACCTCTTTGATGAGATGTATCCATAGCCACAGAATTTCTCAAAATATGTCATGCGACTCACAGTGAGCAGGTTGTACAGGGCACTGTAGCTGTGTAAAGATGCACAGACAGAAGACTGGGAGGAAACCAATTGTTCAACGTGGTTGTTTCTCAAGGGTGACAATGCAAGTGATTTTCTTTTATTTTGGCTGCTGTATTAGTCTGTTCTCCAGCTGCTAATAAAGACATACCTGAGACTAGGTAATTTATAAAGAAAAAGAGGTTTAATGGACTCCCAGTTCCACATGGCCGAGGAGGCTCACAATGATGGTGAAAGGTGAATGAGGAGCAAAGTCATGTTTTACATGGCAGCAGGCAAGAGACTGTGTGCAGGGGAACTCCCCTTTATAAAACCATCAGATCTCATGAGACTTACTATCACAAGAACAGCACGGGAAAGACCCACCCCCATGATTCAATTACCTCCCACCGGGTCCCTCCCACAACGTGTTGGAATTATGGGAGCTACAATTCAAGATGAGATTTGGTTGGGGACACAGCCAAACCATATCAGCTGCCACGTGCATTTCCAAAGCAGTTATTTTCCACAATTATTGAAATGAGTCTGTATTTTTTAACTTTGTATTTTAATGTAATTTTAAACTTGCAGAGAAGGTGCTAAGATAGTACAAGAAACTCCCATAAACCCTCACCCTGTACCCAGATTCATCAATTCAGTACATTAGACCCCATGTGCTGTGTTATTTTCTCCTTCCTCCTCCCATTTAGAGTAATTGGAGACATTGCACCTCTTTACCCCTAAATATGTGAATTATATACTTATCCAAATCAAGAAATTCAACATTCATAGCTCCCTTTTACGTGAAACCGTAACTTGACATTTTTTGCATTTCTTGATCTTGACATTTTTGAAAATTATATGCCACTTATTTTGCAGAATGTCCCTCATTTTGGGTTTGTTTGATGTTTCCTCATGATTAGACACAGATTATGCATTTGGGGGCAATAATACCACACAGGTAACATTGTGTCCTTCTAAGATGCACTTTTTCTTAAATAAAAAGGAAAAAACTATGAAAAAAGAAATGGCTTGATCAATGAATCTAGCCCTCTTTCCCACGCACTAATCTCCACTCCCTACCTCCTTTTAGGGCAGGCACCACGGCCATGTTTTACTCATTTTGATGTGCTTTGTGTGCGTAGTAGTCATCTTTTTTCTCATTTTACCTCCTTCATTTGCTGAACCTTTCGACTGCAGAAGCTCTGTGCTGATCCTGGGCCTGGACTGTGTGCTCTGAGCATGACAGGCCATCAAAGATTCACTGGGTTGAATGACAGGTTCCTGCCTCATCCTAGCAAATCTGTGCAGCCGTCTAGGGTGTTTTTCCCTCTTTGGTGGCTACACAGCTATTACTTCCTACCTCTGTCTCAGGACTTAGGACATACAGTTAAAACAATCTGTTTTCTTGTCTCCCTGACTTGTGTCTGAGCTGCCTGAGGAGAAAAACCATGTTGCATCTGTCTCTGGCTCCAGGGAACCTTCCCCAATGTACCAAATCAGTGTTTAGTACTCATTTCCAGAATAAATGGCATTTAGATAACCATTCAGTGTGGAGAGGTGACTTTTCACTTAGAAAGAATTGTCTGAGAGTGTTCATTCTGTTTAGATAGATCTTTAAATTATGAAGAGGCAGACAGCCACACAAACAGCAGAAACCCATACACATACACACACACACACACACGTTCTGGGGGGATATGGAGTTACTATCCAGTTCAGGGTGTATTTTTTAAATCAAAATGGCCCATTGTGCCCCAAACTGGCTAATTCTGTGCTTCAGGTATCTAGGAAAATTGAGGAACATATCGTGTTATTAAAGCAAAGTAATTTGAGAGTAGCAGCTTCTCAGCTGTTCCCATGCACTCAGAGCCTCCAGTCTTCATTTTGAAACTACCAGTTGTCCTAGCAACTTTCTTTGCTTGTAACTCTAAAACCATGAAAAGTAAATGGGAATAAGCCACTTTCAATTAAATATGAGCAACAATTACATTTTGACAGTTTAATTGCATCCTTTCTACCAGTCTTTCTAAACAAGACACAGGACTACCAACTATGCCAACTGTATTTTTAGATACTTCTGCAATTAAGGAAGTATCCCTAAAAGAGATAAAATAATTGGTGGACTAAATGGCTATTTCTTGAGGGAACTATATTAAGAAATGAGTGCTGAACCATTGCATCCATAGTAATCAGCTTTCAGCCACTGTGGACACACGGAAACTCCTTCTCAAAGACAGAATCCTATTCGCCAAGCTTTCCCTTCTGCTTCACATGGCTGACTCAACTGAGTGTCAAGAAATGCTTTGACTGGCAAGGGCTGGGTGGGCTCATGGCCCTGTGGTCTGAAGGAGTGCCCCAAGGTGAGCTCCAGAGGTAGCCACATCTGTGTGACAACCCAGGCAGAAAAGTTACTGGGAAGTGACTTCATTTGAGAACCATGAATGCGTTTGGAATATGATATGGCCTCTTTAGAACTTTTTTTTAAAGAGAGATTCAAAATACGCAGTGGGATGAGAGAGGGGCGTACATTCTTAAACTGAAAAAAAAAAGTAAATCATAAATGGCATAATCTCAGATAGTACCATCAAGGTACACACATGTCGAAGCAAGGCTAAACAAACAACAGACATCCAAATGTTAACTGCGGAGGGGTGGGTTGAATGGTGAGCTTTACTTCTTTATTTTATTTTTATAATGAAAAAACTAGATGTTTCCCATAGCTCTATGGTCGAAGACAAATTTGGAATAATAATGCTAGGTGTGTCTATGTTTGATGCTGCCTGTTAAGAGCTGAACTGTAACCCCCGCTTCAAATCCATATGTTGAGGTCCTAACCCCCAATGCCTTAGTCTGTGACCTTATTTGGAGATAGGATCTTTCAAAAGGTAATTGAATTAAAATGAAGTAACTAGGGTGAGCACTAATCAAACATGCCCAGTGTCCTTTTAAGAAGAGGATATTTGGACATAGCCATGCAGAGAAGGGAAGATGGTGTGAAGACACAGGAGACAGGGTCTGTCTGTCTACAAGCCAAGAAGAGAGGCCTGCAGCAAATTCTCCCTCAAGGCCCTCCGAAGAAACTAGTCCCATCAATGCCTTCATCTTGGACCTGCAGCCTCCAGAACTGCGAGACAATCCATTTCTGTTGCTCAAGCCACTCCGTGTGTGTTGGACTTGGTGAGAGCAGCCCTAGGAAATGCTTCAGTCACAGAGTTCAGTGGACTCATGGTGGGGTTGATGAAGGGGCAACCCATGCAGCTATGCAAAGCCCAGAGCTCAGAACGGCCCTGCACATTCTCAATGCTCTGCTGTTGCACTTGGCCAATAAGTTATTTAGTCGGTCCTGACTGTATCCATTCTTCTATGCATGTCTCCATTCTCCAAGGTAGAGCAAATAGATACTCATTTATTTACTAAGTATTTATTGAGTACCTGCTGTGTGCCAGACACTTTGCTCTGAGACACAGAAAAGAGTTAGGCTCAGATCTTGCCCTCTGGGGACCTGACCTGAAGAGAAAGAAAAAGTCTTGTAGATGGTGCCTACAAATGGAGGAGGCAGAAGCCATGGGAGTACCAAGGAAGGGGCACCCTCAATTCAGATGGCTTCACACCAGCCTCAATCACATATCCCACCCCATATCCATTCTAAAGATAAAGAAATGGGCCAAGCTGCCCAAGTTCTGCCAGCTGGTCAGTGACAGGCTAGAAGCCCAGTCATACATCTCTTTCCACGATGCCATGCCACTCCCAGAAGCACTCTATATGATCTCTCATAGCGTTAACACAAATACCAAGGGAATATTGAGCGTAATATATTCACATCTGAGCATTAGCCAGGGCTGCAGGTGCTTTGTAAGGCAACTTTAAAGGATTCCATTTTCAGAATGGGGTTCCCAAATCCACCAGGTAGGAGGGGCACATGACTGCAGAGCCGAGTGTGGGATAGAGAACCTGAAACCAGGGGAAGCGCTTCCTAAAGATGAATCCACATTGGCTCTGGTTAATTTTAATTGTCTTAGAAGTAATTGTGTCTGGATCTGTTCCTGGGGTCCTAGGGGCCCCTCTTTGGGGAATAATAATAATAATGGCCACTCTCTCTACCAAATCTTGAAGTGTCTGCTTAATCATTTGTTTCCCACTATTGACAAAATAACTGATACCAAAAATTCCATGCTCAGAAATTATGCATGAAGGCAATGTTAAAGTCTGTGTTATCAGCTAATATAAAGTACATGGTATTATTTCCATGAAACAAAGACCCTGTTTACCATGGCCCCCACTCAACTCCCCCAGTCTGATGGGTTTTGTTCTACATCTGAGAACGTCTCTCTCACCGGCTCAGAGAAATGCTGCCACTCCAATAACCTCATTATTTAAGATGCCCATTTTTTAAATATGGCTAACAGATGGGTAAGAGTAATTCTCATCCAAACTTGTAAGCAAGTGAAAACTTTGTCATTTATTAAAGCCGGGCTGAGAAACCATCCACATCCGTCTGCATCAAGCAGCCCTGGATTCAGTGTTCACCAGGCCACAGACTCGCCGTGGCTTTCTGGAACACCACTGGCCAGTTCAGCACTGTTCAGCTCGTATGTCAAACTCACTCAGGCTGTTAGCCTGAGTGCCCCACAGGCCATCAAAAAGAGGTACCAAACTCCATTATAACGTCTTTTAGCACTTTCTGCACTTCCACGCCATGCCAGTGGGATACCTGGCTGTGCGAAAGAGGACTGCAAATGGGATTAGAGACATAACATCATCTTGCCTCTCCCTCCAGCCGGGCGAGGGAGAAGGCAGGTCATGCCAAGCAACCAGTCACGTTCTTTGATTTTCTCAGGGGGCTTGTAGCTGGCCTGTTGCCCCTTAAGTTCCACTTTGATGGATGAACCAACACTTCTCAAGCCAGGACTGCCACCTGGGGCCCCTCAGCTCAGGTAACTGGGGAAACTGAGTCATGGTGATGTGATTCAGAGCACCTCTATGCACAAGCGAGGTTCTGTCACATTCTTCCAGGTTTTCTTCTTGAGTCATGGTAGTGATGTGTGTATGTGCGTGAATATATTTTCTTTCGGTTCCTCCTAGAACACGGCGACCTAGAGAGAGGGTACATGGTGTTCCAGGAGGCAGAGGACAATCAGTTGATCAGGGCATCTGGGCCAGGCTGGCAGAAAAAAAAAAGTCTCAGCAGTTTATAAAAGAAGAAATAAATAAACGGCATGATTTGAGTCATCAGCCTTGCCTGTCCGAGTTCACCAGAGAGTTGACGACTCAGAGCTTCGCTTCATGCCATTTGGACCTTGCCCGAAACCTTCCAACTGTCCCAAGCAGGAAAGAATAGGCCCTCTGCTAATTACCCCAGGGGCCAGCTTTCTGCTGCTTTGAAGAGCTCTCTTTGATGTGATGCAATTCTGCTGCCAGGCCTGGCTGTGCCCAGATTAAGCACATAATGAGCAATTATCAGCTGGGCTCTAGGAGTGTGGCTGAGGCAGCCGAGTGGAAACCTGGTCTGCACTGCAACTATTCCAAGCTACCAGCACTCCTTCTGGGCTGGAGTAATTCACTTACCCACTGCTCTCTGCACCCCTGCCCTCAGTGATGTCCTTCCCATCTGTAAAATGGAACCTAGGAGGCTTGGGGATTGGGGCAGGGGGTGGGGTTTAGGAACTCTTCTTAGAATGCCCCCAGTGACTGGAGCAATCAATTTCCTGGACACACCACGCATGAGCAAAAACTCACAGCACTAGAATAACACTTGGAAATACAACCTAGGATAGCACAGAGCCTAAGGGGGCAGGCTCTGCAAAGTCACCGATATGAGCTGTGTGACTTGTCAAGGGATTAATCTCTCTAACTTTTGTTTCCTCATCTGGAAGAACAGGAGGATAAGATAACTCAACTGTAGGGCTGTCGGGAGGGTCCCTGTCTCTGCATCGGCCGCTTCTCAACGCTCGCTGGTGGGATTATGATTACATTCACACGTATGATCGTGTGCGATCCTCGCTCCCACAGCATACAATGGGGCAGGGATTAGTGGATTCGTTATAAGAGAAGGCAACTGAGGCATAGGCAGACTGAGTGACTGGTAGGTCTGTCTTCCTTAAAGGCCAAAGAAGGAGATTTGAGAGGCATTTCAAAGACATTAGAAGGAAGCAATGGGCGCTTTGGTGACATTTCTGTCCCACCTACTTCAAAAAGTCTTTAGAGACCAGACCTGGGGATCCATTCCGGTTTTGTCTGACGAAAGGTGAGTCCTGTACTAACAGGTTTCCTCAAAGCACAGTGCAGGTCTCCCAGGAGGGAAAAAAAATACCTAACCAGAGGGAAGAGGCTTCTCTGTTTACAGACAGCACCGGCTCGTCTTCCACCTGAAAGGCCCTGGCCTTCCAAAAATCTTCTCTTGACTGCTTCCTAAAATTCCTTTTGTCCTCCTGCCAGACATCAGGCTTGAAAGACAAGCCTCTCTGGAAAGGGGCAAGGGACTGCCTGTCCCAGGTGGTTCCCTTAGCCTATCCCCAGGCCCCCATCCGCAGAAAGCCACCTCCCCTTGCCTCCCATGGGGTCTTCCTTGACTTCCCATAATTCCCCTCGTGGGCCTTACAGCTGGGGTCATGCAGATGGTTCTGAGGGGCAGTTGAAGGAGGCCGTGAGCATCCTGGGATAGAGACTACATCTTACTCATCTCTATCCCTCACAGGTACACAGTAGGAACTTTTTTCTAAATTTAAGCCAAGGACCTGTGATCATTTCTTGAGAGCAGGGATGGTAGAGAAAAGGTGGAGGAGACAGACATGGTGGAGAAGGCTGAAAAGAGGCCACCTCACAGTTCTGTGGAAAGCCAGCCTTTGCCATCTTGTCAAGTTCTGGAATATTCTATCTGCCTCACGCTGGGGGGCTCTGCCCTCACCTTATCCCTTCTCCCAAACCTTCTGATAAAAGAAAAACTTCAGCCAAATAAAATGTAAAGGAGTATAATTGAGCAATGAACAATTTGCAAATCAGGCAGTCCCCAGAGTCACAGCAGATTCACAGAGACTCCAGCGCAGCCACGTGGTGGAAGAAGATTTATAGACACAAAAAGGGAAATGACGTACAGAGATTGGAAGTGAGGTACAGAATGGCTGGATTAGTTACAGCTTGGCGTTGGCCTTATTTGAACAGTTTGAACACCTAGCAGTCTATGAGTGGTTGAAGTGTGGCCGCTGGGATTGGCCAACTCAGTTATTATTATAGGTGCATACTCCTAAGTTACGTTTTCAATTTTGTCTTTTTTCTTTTTGAGATGGATTCTCGCTCTGTTGCCCAGGCTGGAGTGCAGTGGAGTGATCTTGGCTCACTGCAATCTCTGCCTCCCGGGTTCAGGCAATTCACCTGCCTCAACCTCCTGAGTAGCCAGGACCACAGGCACCTGTGCCACCACACCTGGCTAATTTTTTGTATTTTTAGTAGTCACAGGGTTTCACCATGTTGTCCAGGCTCATCTCGAACTCCTGACCTCGGGTGATCTGCCCGCCTTGGCCTCCCAAAGTGCTGGGATTACAGGCGTGAGCCACAGCACCCAGCCTTGTCTGACTGTTAAGCTAGATTACAGTTCATCCACAAGGACTCAAATAGGGAAGTATGGAGTCCTTCTTAGGCCACATTTAGTTTGCTTGACTGCGTTAAATGAAGTGATGGCTCCTGTCCCTGTCCCTCCACACGAGCTGCATTTCCTCCTCTCCCTTCATCACTTAATTCTACCTCAATCCTTCAGAGCTCAGCTCAAAAAACCCTTCACAGAGAAGCCGTTTCTGGCTGCCTGGTTCAAATAGGGGGCCCATTCAGTGCTCACTGCAACCTTGACTTCTGCTTCATGGCCCTTGGCCCAGTTTTTCCTCCAATGCTTATTTATGGGAATATTTGATGAGTACACACCTCTCATGCCCAGGAGTCTTTACAAGTCAAGAAGGTAGCGAGTGGTCCTTTAGTCTCCGCAGCTCTCCCAGGGCCTGGGGCATCATGGGTACTCCATAGAGATTTGGTAAGTAGTGAACAAGCAAGGGTTAACAACGTTGTTTGGGTAGAGTCATCAGTTCTACCCTGAAGCCCAGGATATATGCAGCATCCACCACTAGGAAGGGACGGGGCTGCTTTCTGTCTGCCCACGTGTCAGCCCCAAACTCAAGGGCGCCTCAGCTACCACCACACATTTTACCCACGGGAAACTCAGATGTATGTTCAAGCCAGATTTTAACAACAGCCAAAGCCAACAAACATTTACTTAAAATATAATGCTCTCCTCCTTCCCCAGGGGGAACTTTTCTGACATTTGCCACCTTTGTGAATCATCATCATCGTCCTGTGAGGCAGGTGGATGACTGGAGTAGCCTTGACTTCCATGAAAGCCAATGTCACATCCAGCGAGGCCAGAGGAAAGGGCAGCGGGGGGGAAGGGGGGTGGCAAACAAGCAGTTTTCACATCTCAGGCTCTGACATGATTGCCTCTCTCTCTTCTCCTGGTGGGTGGGGAGGTGTGTTATGAGCCGGTGACTTCAGGCTGTGCCTAGAGAGGGAACGAGTCCCGCAGTTGTCAGGAGCAGCTTAGCAAGTCCCTCCACACCCTCACAACTGAGGCCCGATCAATCCACAGCCCATCAGCAGGTATTTGAGTGGAGCTGCAAGGGCCAGTCAGTGGGCTGCCAGACCAGAGAGCCGGGAGGGGCCGGCTCTGCAGAGACAAATGCACATCATAGCACCCGTGAAAGAGGATCGAGTAAACCCCTGCTCACCATGTGGCCAGCTACAAGGCAGGGACACAGAGGACAGTCCCCACAAAAGCCCGCAGATACCAGGAGAAGAAAACATGTGTCACTCATAAAAACCCTGTCTGAATGTCTTTCCCTCCAATCCACGGCACTAGGGCCAGGGCCTGGCACACGGGGGCTTCATGGAGCAGCGTAACATAATGAAGAGATGCTGACTTCAGGGTCAGACAGCTCGGGGTTCAAATCTGAACTTGGTCACTTGCTGGCCAAATGACCTTAAACAAGCCCTTAATTTCTCTTCACCTCATGTTCCCATAGGAGTTAAAGACATCCCTCTGAGGTCGTTGGGATAGTTGTGGGTGCACTCCACACATAGCTGTGGTGCTCCAATGGCCATCGTCCTCACAGAATGACGAAAACATACCGTGGGCAGACAGAAGAGACCATGGCCTTGAAAGGGCTCTCTCTCTCTCTCTCTCTCTCTCTCTCTCTGTCTGTCTTTCTTTCTTGCTAGGATTCAGGCCAGTGTTCCCTGTCCTTGTCTTTGAGCCTGGAGCCCACTATAATCCATCTGAGAATTCACGTCCCTTTGCCCATCTTCTTAGTTTACTAGCATGGATAGAAAAATTACAGTAAATAATTAGGCTGAGAACACATGCAGAGTCTGAGTGAAGTGCTTCATTGTTGGGAAAGCATTTTTATGCAGAGTGTCGCTTGACCACAAGGAGTCTTGTTGGAAATGGAAAACACGAAACAGGTGGGAAGAAGTAAATAAATGGTCTGAGCTCAAACCCTGACAGTGGGACAGCAGCCCGGGCTGTGCAGGGGTGCACCTCTGGCTCCAGGTGTCAGCGGCGGGGCTGGACTTGCTCTGCCAGTGGTGCCAACAGCAGCACCCAGTGGCCTTGGGAAATGCTGGGGGGTGTGGGGCAGGGGGCAAAGTGAAGGGATGTGTAGTGGTTACCAATCCCCAAAACTCCATCAAGACACCTGTCTGTTCCAGCTGCTATATTGTCAGTGTCTACTTTCATACCCTGGTTCTTTAGAAAGGATTTGGCTTGGCTTAGTGACTATATATATACATATACACACACATACATATATATACTGAGTTTGGGGTCAGATGGCTTGGGGTTCGATATAGATATAAATATATCTATATTTGGTACGTAAGACATGCCAAATCCTTTCTAAAGAGTGGAAAGGATGTATATGTATATATATACACACAAACACACAGAGTTCACAACACAATAAAATAAATACATGAAGAAATCAAAGTGAAAGGGAAATAGAACTAGTAAAATCAGATTAATCAAGGATTCAGGCCATGGAACGAAGAGCTACAGGTAGGGCAACTCTGATATTAACCTGTGGGGGATGGGGAACTGGGCTTCATTTGTAAACATGCAAAGACTCTATTTCACCCTCAAATGTTACCTCCAGAGCTGCCTGGACACACCACGGACACTGATCACAGATATCCACATGGTATGTCTCGCCTCACATCACTGTTTTACACTGAATTTATTTCCCGGCATGAAACCCAAACATTCTACCTTCAGGAGTCATGGCCTTAACCACTTTTCCCCTGGGAATTAGCCCAGGTATCAAACAGCTTCCAGGTCTGGGAAGCAATATGCCTCAGCCTATTGAAGAAGGTCAGAATAAGCATCTTCGGAAATTTTGGACACAGCAAAAGAGATATTTACTCTGTGAAAGAAATATTGTTCAGATGTTCCTAATTCTGTCGCGTGCTTACAAGTCTGAGTGCATTTATCCATGTGGACTAGCCTTGCGCATCCTCTGGATTTGAGAAAGAGCCCACTCTGTAATCTACAGAGAAACCAGTACATCTCATCAACAAGGCACGTGGAGCATTTCCCTTTTTCCTGTCTAAAAGTGGGAACAAGATGACTTCTTATCCCAAAAGATTCTTAAAGACAAGTTCACTCCTGGAGACGACAGGAAATGAAATTGTACAGTTTCACTGCTTAACAACAAATCCAAATGCAGCAGCTTCATCCTTTATTTAATGGCGTGGGTAGGGGCTTCAGGGTTTCCACCACACCTGTGGTACTTGCCGTGTGAACTCAGGCACAGCCTAATCTCTCTAAGCACAGACTTTCTCACCTGTAAAATGGAATAATGGTAATCCCAGATAATAGAGTTATTGGGAGGATTTTAAATGTAAGAATGCATATTAAGTATTCAGTCATTTCTAGCACTCAATAAATGTTTACTGCTATTATTCTTTTTTTTTTTTTTTTTTTTGAGACAGAGTCTTGCTGTGTCGCCCAAGCTGGAGTACAGTGGCGCGATCTCGGCTCACTGCAAGCTCCGCCTCCCAGATTCACGCCATTCTCCTGCCTCAGACTCCTGAGTAGCTGGGACTACAGGTGTGATACCTCAGTTTTGTCATCTGCAAAATGGCCAGATTGTATGAGTTGATTTCTAAGTTTCCTTCAGGCCCTAACCCTCTCGGACTCCATGACTCCAACTCTCCACAATCCTCTTTGGTGCCCGAGGGAAGAGGGACCGGGCAGAACCCTGCCATACTCTGGATAAATATGAGCACAATAGAATTCCTTGTGGAAATAAATCATCTTTTCATATAAAGTCTTCTGAAGACCATTTCAAGAAGAGTAATAGGTCGGCCAGTCCAACACCTGCAGGTTGGGTAATAATTTACTTAGCCCACTGACTTGGGGGCAGGTCCTGCTCTTGATAAATGGCCCAATTAAGCATCTGTTAATCACGGCATTATCTCATCGGAAGGTGGAATACCTACTTCTCTCTCAAGCAGTTTTTCAGTGAGATAACATCACGAATTCCCCAAACTGTGAAGGGAAGGGCATGTAACAAGCACCGGGAATGATGCAGGGCCCCTCTCCGGAGCTTCGGCCCCTATAGTTGCTGGGAATATTCCCTGTGCCCCATCCTGGCCCTTCCCCCAGCAACCTTCCTATAACCTCAGCTCCTGAACTCTCGTGTTCGTCTGAGGCCTTGATAATAAAGCAACATCTGCAAAACCTACAAGAACTTTACTGCAGTTAATTGAGTAATTGAAGCAAGATGCAGGGAGGGGTGATCTATGGGCCTGGGTTGAGGGCCAAGAAGGGAGACAACGGATTTATTGCAAAGGCCGTGGGCGGCCTTGGGTCCAGGCCCTGGTTCACGGGAAGTTTGAGGTCATGTGGGATTAAAATATCTTTAGAAACAAATGGAATAATTTGACTGAGATATCAGAAACGCTGTGCCAGTTTATGCCAGGAGATCAGGTGTGATTTATTTACCTGTGCCCAACACAGTTTTTGATATTTGACCCATTGGTCTAAATTTATAGATGATCCGGCAAGTGGATATCCCCTGTGTCCGTCTGTCTGTCTCATCCTGATTGTTACATGAAGCCAGGCTTTGTATGGTTCAAGATAAGTAGAGTTATGCCTGAAAGGGCTGGAGGCCCGGAAACTATCCAGGTGGTAAGCAGGACCAAAGATATTTACAATCCAGCAGTTCTATTTGCTCAAAAATGGCTTATTAGAGCAATGTGCCATAGGTGGCAATATCTTCTTGTAATCTGAATTAATCCATAAATCTACATTTAAGTACAATTCACCACCTTGAAGTCATTGGGAACAATGTAATTTATTTGCTAGCCTTGCAGATGCCAGATCAATGTATTATAGATACATAAAGTTGCCCATGTGAGCACCTGGCATCAGACCTGGTCCCAGCAACTGGCCTGAACACACGCCCCCAGCACACAGGAGGATCGCCTGTTTGGGAAGGTTATTGCTTCTTTTGTAGTTTCTCCGTTGCTTTATTAAGTCCCCAATTCCTTGCAAAACTGTACAATTTTAATAACTCAAATCCGTGTGCATCATAAAGCTGTCTAAATATACCTCACGCCCTGGGTATCAGACAGATCCTCGGGTGATGATGTCACTGGGCCTGATTAACCGGAACAGGTCATCCACAAGATTTTATTACAAGTGTCATTTAGATTTCTGACAGCTTTACAAGGCTTAATGGCTTTTTATTAAATACATTGTGTTCAGGGAAGCTGACAGTTGTGGATGCCTTGTAAATACAATGCAATGGAATTTCTTAGAAGCTGCATGAGAGAAAGCAGAAGGGGCAGGGACATCCCTCCCTGTCCCCGGGCCCATTGCTCAGGAGACCCGGAGTTCATCGCCTTCCGAGACAAAAGACAAATGACCTCCTGAAGACGCCATTCCCGCCAGCTCTTCCAACCGGGCAGGTCTGCTCCAGGTTGGCCCAGATGTTTTCATCTGAAGCTCTCCAGAGAATCAAATTCCTCAGGCCAGAGGGTGACCCACGCCAGCCCCCCACCCCTCATCCCTTCCCCAACACTGGCTTCCTCTAGGACTTCCTGAAATTAATGTGCTCCAAAAACCGGTTAGCTAAGTTTGGTTTGTTTCTTCCAAGCAGTTTGTTGGACCCACTTGGAGGGAAGACAGGAGGAAGGATGGATGGACTATGTGCCCCTGCCACCACCCCCAGGTGCTGGGTACTGTGTTGGATGCTCTTGGTAAACTGCCTTGCCCAATTTGTACAACCACAAGCACTTTGCTGAGCAAATACTTTACTCTTCAGTTGCACCCATAACGGGGGTTTGCACGTAGTAGGTAAGCCCCTCCTGCAGCAGCTTAAAATCGAGAGGGTGATTGTGCAGTGTATCTCTTGTGTTTGAGACTTTGGGTATGTGATTGGCCCTTGCCAGGCCTTATGTATCTAGGAAAGAGCATGATGACAGTCACCTTGCTGGGCTGCAGCAAGGATACAATGACATCATAGGGTACAATGAGACCTTAGTAAACACTGGCTGTGACCATTACCACCTTTCCATTACTGTGGATGGTGAACCCAGCAGTTATGTCCAACCAGAGCCCTAGAGTGGTGGAGAAGGCTGCAGATCCTTGGGGTACACTGGGCTCCCCAAGTCCTACATGTTTCACAATGCACATGAAAGTGGAAGCACATGTGTGATGTTCCAGACCAAGGCAGTCAAACCAGAGACTCGGTAATATTCCAGCAACCACCCCCAGAGAGGCTTGGGGTTGGTCCGGAAATTATTCCCATTTAACACGGGGCTGGGGCTCCGGGGACCCTGCTGCATCCCCGTGCTTGGCAGATCTGCTGTTTCAGCTGGGTTCTGTTGTGTTTGAAGCCAGGCTTTGTGGAGAGCTGGCAAAAAGAGCCATGTGGGCTGGGTAATTTTCCTTCCTTCCCATTGCCCCACAGCCTGTGGCCTGGAGTGGGGTAGCCAGGATCTCCCTTTGTAACTCGCTATTTCTGATCTTGGGGAGTTGGGTATATAATTTTATGTGAGTGCTGTGTTGCTCAGATTCCAACATGCATGGACTCCATTTCAAGGAAAAATAATTCACAGATTCTAGAGAATTAATTCATCTTGGATCCCAATTTGAGACACAGCAAAACGAGTCTTATTCTACCAGAAAGTTAATTATCATTGCAACAGAGGTGTGTCCAGATGTCTCGTTAAAGACTTATTTGTATATTTTTAAAGTGTGTATGAGATTTGTGGCTTCCTGAGATTTTGTCCATGGTCTGTGCTTGGGGAGTCACTGAATTAGGGAGAACTGTAGTGTTGGAGGTCATTCAGAAAAGGCAGGGCAGCCTGGAGGAGTGGCCCAAGCCTCCCCTGTCTCATTCATTCATCCTGTCACCTCTCATCCTCAGGGAAGAGACACCTGGCTTGGGCCCCCCTCTGTCTACCCCCAGCATTTGGGTGGCAACTTGGAGCTAATTCTCATGGTGCAAAATCTGCCCCCCCTGGCTTGGCAAGCCAGGACCTGTCCTCTTTCTCATTTCAGTGCAGGTAGAGTTTGCCTGTTTGTTTTTTCCCTCCTGAATAAATGCCATCCCTGGATCGAAATCTTAATGGTGGTAGGTGGAATTTCCAACTGGGCTACTTTGGAAATATTCCATGTCCTGAAAATTAGAAAGTAGATACTGCTTTTATGATGAACAGAATCCATCTAAAATGATGAAAATTTGCTTTCCAACACATCTAAAATAGACCCTACCTGCCTAAACTTTCTCTGTTGTGTAAGGCCCCATAGCCACATGGAAAGGACACCCCTTGGAATGAGTCAGGAGTGGGCATGCCCCTCCACTGCTGACACTTTGGACAATGTGTTCAATCTTTGAGCCATAGTGTCCTCTGTAAAATGTGGGTGATGTTAGTTAACCCAGAGGGTGGCCAGGCAGGCTACATAAAATAACCAAGGTGCCTGGCAAGGGGCTCAGCACAGGATGCAGGCTACCTTCCACCCACACACCCATTGTCACCCCTGTAACTCACTATGAAATCAGAAGGGGGGTCCACTCTCTTTCTGGCCATCCCCAGGGCAAAGCAGTCTGTCTGGATAATGCATCACCCAAAAGGATGCTAAATGTCAACTTTTTGGAGATGGTGCCAGTTTTGGTTTGTGTGCACTGAATGATAAGCAACACTCTCACCATTTCATTCCATTTCTCCGGGGCCAACATTTACTAACGTCTGTCCTGGGGCAACCTCCTGTCTCCACGGCCTTGGGAATCCCTGTAGAGCAGACAACAATGGCAGAGGTGCAATGTGCCGTGTCTATCCCATTGACTCTCAGCAGCTCCTTCACCACTGCACTCCTCCAATCCACCTGCCACAGACTCTCCATGGAAAGTGGTTAGAGGTCAGCCAGGTAAGACAACCTCTTCCCTTCCAGCCTTTCCATGCAGGCAGCATCTCACTTGGTTTCTTGCAAAAGGTAGGTAAGTAGATTCATCTGAGTGAAAAGTGCTGTAAAAGTGGTGGGAAGATGTGCAGAAATCAGGAATGTGCTACCTCAGCTGATGGGCAGTGCCTTCCCATTAAACAGCCTGGTAAAGAGAGCTGCCGGCTGACAGGGCCAGAGAGCAGGACTCTGCACACAGAGAGCTTCTAACTTCTCACAGGTGCCTCCCTACTTGTTCGTGTTGCTGAATGCCACTGCAGAGCCTGACATTTCACCAGCTCCCAAATCTATGCCCCTCCACCCTTGCAACCCTTAAAGGATGTCCCAGCCATGGCTGGATTTACCTGTCACACTTGGACAATTCCTGACACTTACCAGTCATGTGACCCTGCCCCAGTGATTTACAGTCTCTGAGCCTCAATTTTCCCATTATTGATAATGGACGTAATGAAGCCTACTTGTCAGGGATGGGGAAATTAAGTGAGCTAACATGTGAATGCATGCAACAGAGCTGGCACTTAGTAAGTGTTCAATTAATTTTTAAAAATGATCAATACATGATATTCGCATTAAAATCATTTTTGTGAAAGAAAATATAGTCTCTAACACTAAGGCCAAGACGTTCTGATACTTGACAGAAGTTATATGCTACCCAAGGTCACCCACCATGGCCACCTGGTTTTGTGCCCAGCCTACACAACTGTCCAAGGCTTCCCTGGGCCAGCTCTTACCTGATGCATGTCTGGAGTCCAGGGGAAATTTTTTTTCTGAGTTATTTCACTTAGGATACAAGGGAAATTCTTTCCTCAATTTTCTGTCCCCAAAGCTATCCAAGAGTTTAATTAAATCTTATGAGACTTAAGACAGGAGCACTCTGCCCTCCAACTGTCTTCTGAGCTCTAACTTTTTCCCCGGCTATCTTTAATTCCCTGAGAGTTTTCACCTCTGAGGAGGGGCTCAGCGGGCTCAGGCTCAGATAGATGTCATGGGGCCTGCCTTTAGTGGCCCTGGGGGCTCCTCATGTTCCTCATGGGGGGTGTAAGGGCAGGATATCCCTTGCACCCCCTGACAGCACATACACCCATGTTAGGCTTCGTTTAACACAAAATGCCCCCACCAGCAGTATCCCTGTTAATGTCATACTCCAAGCTGATCTCCCTGCTTCCATTCTTGCCCATTCTCCCGCCCACTTCATGCTTTGACCTCTAGAATATGAATCTACCCCTGTAACCCACCCCTTCTTAAAACCGATCAATGGCTCCTCTTGCCTTTGGACAAAATTCCAAGCTCCTTCCCAGGGTTTAGAAGTTCCGTCTCAGCTTGCCTGTGCTTTTCTGCCCATCTCCCAGCTACCTCCTAGCCTAGCTTCAAGTCTCAGCTTAGGCATCACCACCTCTGGGAAGTCTTCCTTGATTGCCCTGCCTCAGAGTGCCCATGGCTGCCTGTACTTCTGCCTTCAGGCACGTATCAAGCCCTGTGTGCTGCAATTGCCTGTTCACATACCTGTCTCTCTCACTGGCTGAAATAAATTACTCCTCCCAGTGTCTCAGTGCCTAGCCCAATGCTGGAAATGTGTGCAGAGTTAATGAGTTAACAGATTGGTGATGGCTCCTTCTAGAGACGCTACCCAGATCTTTTTCAGCACCAGGACAAGCAAGCAGCTTAGAGCTCCCGCAAGACTCCTGGAGACATCAGAACTCTCCATTCTGTGGCCCAGCAGAGGTCTGTGGTTCTTACTGCTAATGGAAATTGAACTGGCAGATCAAAGGCAATGTCTCCTACAGCCCAGATTGCCAGCAGCCAGCACTATCAGAATATCAGTTGAATTGGTAATTCAAAATTAAGTGGATTAATGATTGACGTCAATTTGTAAAACCTGGTCTACCAACTAACTCGCCTCCTGCAAACAGGGCCTTTCTTATTCTGGGTCAGCTGGGAGAATGGAGCTTCCCAGATGGAAGCTGGTTGAGCTCTAGCCATACCCTGCCCACCCCCGCTCCCACCCCTGGTTTTAAAGGGCCTCTGTTCTTAAAACTACACCATTCCTGTTAGATGTCTTAGAAAAGTCTTAGCACCTGAGATCACTTTTAAAGAAATAAACTCACGAATTTAAGCCAAAAGGGAAAAACCTGGTACAATTTTGCACCTGTAACACATGAGTCACTTGATTAAAGAAATACTCAAATATCAAGTTTGTGATTCTCTCTGTGTGGGCAGGAAAGTAGGGGGCATGTGGAGGGTGAAAAATACCTCAGCGGCACTAACCTACAAATCCTAACAAAGGTCTGAATATTCTGGGGCTGTCCACATTTTGGAAAATGACTTTTTCCCGTTAGTGTTTTATTTGATGGTCAGAGAGAGACTGAAGGAGGGAACACCTGCCGGAGGATTTCAAAGCCTCCTCCTCTAGTAGGTAAGGCTGGTTCCTCCACCTTTGTTCAGAAGTTGGGGAGGGAAATGAGGAACTGGGGTCCCACTGTGGCAGATGAGGGTGACTCCGCAGGAGCAACCCCTCCTGCAAATCCGCTGGTAAACTGGGCGTTGTAAATGCTCGGACAACGCGCTGAGAATCTGTAGGAGGAAAATGTCCCTGGCGAAGGCAGCTAACCTTGCTGGGGGTCTCTGCACCGAGCTGCAAGTCCAGATAAGGCACACGTTGCTCGGTCCACCCACACCCCCTGGCAGGTTCAGTAACATGATTCCAAGAAGGCTGGTCTGGGCTTAGGATGCCGCCTCCTCCTGAGAAGAAAGGACATGGGCAGCCCTGGGTCCCAACTTCGGCTCCTCTGTTTCTTCTTCCATTAAATGGGGACAGTCATTCCTTCCCCTGAGGCATTGTCAAGATTCGATAAAATCATTTACTTAGAGCAGGTGGCCGAGGGCCTGGCGTCCAGAGATGCACCCGGTATCCAGCCCTCTCCCAGCTCTTCTGAGAGGCAAGCATAGGTGTCTCAATGACTGTGACACCCAGGGCACCTGGGGTCACTCTAGGAATGCTTTTTCATACTATTTGTCTTAGGCCTTTCTGGGAAAGGGACAGGGGAGATGGAAAGAGGAGGAATGCAGTTCCATTGTTCATCGGGTGTACATAGAGAGACCTGGAGGACAGGTCGGGGTGGTGGTTGGCTCCCTCCCAGAGCTCTGCCGGGGTTGGACAGTGTGGACATGGGAGGCAGGAGCCCAGGAGGCCACCTCCAGCCTCCCTCATGCCCTTTAGCTCAACTTTCCTTCCAGTTTGTTATGAGCAAGAGATCCTGGGCTGCATATTAATAAAACAATGGAATTTTTATTTTTCTCATAAATTACATAATTCAAACCTTAAAACACCTTTAATGAACAGTGACTGGGCATGTGACACTTAATAAAACTGGGCTCAGTTCAGTTTCTGCTTGACAGGCTACCAGCCGAGAATGTGCCTTACGAGTAAATGATTAAGAGGCGGAGATCTTTCCTGGGCTCTACTATTAAACACTTCAAAGGTTTCCAAAGTCAGATAAAATGAAAAGCAAATGTGTTTCACTGCCTCTCAAATGCCTCAAATGTTATAGCAGGTGCAAGCAATGAAACCTTCCATGGTGACAGCATTTTAGGGTCTGCAAAGTGCACCCGACTGAATTCTGGGAATTCTGGGCTGGCTTCATAAAAATTCATGATTTCCAATGAGGGGAGATGATCGTCTTCAGAGCCCATCCACATATGTGGCACAGAAGGAAAATATCACAGGGTCCTTTAGGTCATGGGTCGGCTTAACCCTTTTTATTCTGGAAGAGACCCCAGCATGGAACACTGCAGGACCCCAACCAGCATGGTCAGACTTGTGCTGGCAAAAAGGGGACAAATCTCTGAGTCAGCTAGATTTTTCTGGAAGAATATTAATGGTCAGGTCAAGCTCAGGTCCTCTTTTTGGGGACATGGCACTTTTTTTTTTGTATGTATACAGGCTTGGCACATATAGATCACATGGTTCTGTGCAAATTATTTAACTTCTCTGTGCCCCAGTTTTCCCACCTGTAATCTGGGGATAATTGTCGCACCTACCTCACGCTTTGGGGGAGGATTAAATGGGTTAACATGATAGAAGAACTTAGATCCTACAGCAGAATTCAATCCGTCTTCTCAATTCCTATTATTGTCCCGTTAGGAAAAATGAGTATGAAAAGTTAGCATTCTGCAGCTTGGCCGTTTGAGATTTTCATTTAAAATTTGCTATAATTTAGCTTTATAAGTCATAGTCATCTCTCACATAGACATATAATATTTTATAGTTTACAAAGGATATTCTGAGACGTTACCTCATTCCAACCTTTCAACAGTAAAGCGTCACCCATGGACAAAGGAAGAGTTTCCAGCTCTGCTGTGGTTCTTTTGCGTAGTGATGGACCCATCCCTTGGACCCCTGTGTCCCGAGGGCACCCATCTATGAAATGGGCACAGATAGGCTGTCTCTGAAGCACTTAGGAACTAGCTCTACCGACAACTGCTGAGCTACCAGGGCTCACTGGCCCCAGCCTCATCCCACATTTTTTTAATTCAGGGAGGCCCTCAAATGGTCTTTGTGTATTATCTCAGTAATCTTGCAAGCACTTGTTTATGAGACCGTAATTTTTATTCTTCCCCTTTGCTAATGAGGAGGGCAATGAAATGGCATTCCAAGAGTCAATGAAGGAGAACCCCTTAGTTCTTTCTTCAGGGAATGACTCAGTAGCAATTGTTATCAAAGAACCTTCTCTTGATTTCCAGGCAACACAAGATTACTCACCTCCCCCCTCGATACCACATCTGGGTAGACGTGTGCTACCCAGTACACATCTCTGAAAGCGTCTGCAGGGTCTGCAGCACTTGAAATTGGGACATGGCTCATGAGTTCTTCACCACTTGGTGGGATCTTCAGGGAACATAGAGTGCGAGCATCTCACCTGCTACCTGCCCCTCCCTGCTCACAGGCAGAGCCAGCCTGAAGCAGAGATGCCCTTCTACAATATCACGGTTAGTGTTTTGACTCAGACACCCACTCCTCCCCACACACTCAAAAAACATGTTGGACGCAGCCTGGCCTCTGCCCACTCTCTGCTCTTAGCATATGCCACCCATTTCTACTTTTCCAATCATCACAATTAAGGATACAATTTTAAGATGCGAGTGAAGAGGTAATTACCAGGATGTTTATCACAGCGTTATATATATGAGTGAAAAATACAAAACATCTTAAATGTGCAGCATTAATAAAATGTGGGGCATGCATATACCAAACAAATCAAGCATTTTAAATGAGATTGAAAGTAATATGAAGAAACTCAAAGAACATGTTAAGTTAAAAATAAGTGTATTGTAATGTTTTATATATATATAGTATGATCCCTTATTTACTAGAAGTACATATTTTATATGTAAGAGATATGTATGCCTATTTTAAAAGGTCCAAGAGGCTGTACATAAGTTTGTTAATAATGATCACTGCTTAGAAATATGATTTCAGATTTAAGATTTTTTCAATTTTCTTTTTTTTGGCCTGCCTGTATTTTCTGATTTCTCTGTTTTAAAAGCATGATTTCTTTTGTTATGTTAAAAATGTTTTTATTTTTAAAAAATTCCCTTAGAGTTTCATAGTTGAGAGTGACTTTAGAAGGCATCTAGTACAATAGTTTTAGTCCAAGCAGGTAAACTGAGGTCCAGAGAAGTAAGAAGTAAGGACTTCAAACTATTTGGTGGCAGAGCCATAATCAGACCCAGGCCCTCTCCCTTACCCCTGTTCTTTCCATGATGTCTGTGACATCTCTGAGATTTCTATAAATGTATCAGGGACCTTTTCCGTGCAACTGACTGCATGGAACCACTTTTCTTCTCAGTGAAACTAAGCATTTCTCAATTGGGTCTAAAGCAAATGTACCTCATCCTGCATCTGTGTCTCCCTCTCCCCAGGTTCTAGCAAGCATGGTTAAAAACCAATGGCACCAATCACTGTGTATGTACCAGGAGAGGGAAAGAAGGGTCATGTCAGATTTCAGCACATGATGCTTGGCCTAGCTTTCATTTTGTTATAGTCTGAATGTTTATGTCCCTTTAAAGTTCATATGCTGAAATTCCACACACCCCCACCGCCTTTTTTTTTTTTTTTTTGATACAGTGTTTTGCTCTTGTCACCCAGGCTGGAGTGCAGTGAGGCGATCTCTGCTCACTGAATCCTCCGCCTCCTAGGTTCAAGTGATTCTCCTGCTTCAGCCTCCCGAGTAGCTAGGATTACAGGTGCCCACCACCACTCCTGAGCTAATTTTTGTATTTTAGTAGAAATGGGGTTTCACCATGTTGACCAGGCTAGTCTAGAACTCCCAACCTCAGGTGATCTGCCTGCCTTGGCCTCCCAAAGTGCTGGGATTACAGGCGTGAGCCACCACGCCTGGCTGATATGTTGAAATCCTAACCCGCAAGGGGATGGTATTTAGAGGTGAGGACTTTGGGAGGTGATTAGGTTAATAAAGGCACAATCCTCATGAATGCACTTAGAACTCTTACATTAGAGACCCCAGAGAATTCTTTCACTTTTTCCTCTATGTGAGGACATGGTAAGAAGGTACCATCTAGGAACCAGAAAGTAGGTCCTCTTCAGACACTGTATCTGCCAGCACCTTGATCTTGGATTTCCTGGCTTCCAGAATCATGAGAAAGAAATATTTGCTGTATTACCTAAGTAGTGGACCAAGACCATTGTTTATGCAGGGCTAGTATTTGAACACTGGCCTGACCTCAACCCGCCCTACCCCTAGGCTCAGACTGGTCCAGCTACATGGGTAATGAACAACATTGCCAAATGAATAAGTTGAGATTCTATCAGCTGTTTTGTTTTTTTTTTTGTTTGTTTGTTTGTTTGTTTGTTTTTTAATGGTATGGTTCTATCTAATTACTTTTTTTTCTTTTTTATGATACTTTAAGTTCTGGGATACATGTGCAGAACATGCAGTTTTGTTACATAGGTATATATGTGCCACGGTGGTTTGCTGCACCCATCAACCTGTCACCTACTTTAGTTATTTCTCCTAATGCTATCCCTCCCCTAGCCCTCCACTCCCCTGACAGGCCCCTGTGTGTGATGTTCCCCTCCCTGTGTCCATGTGTTCTTGTTGTTAAACTCCCACTTATGAGTGAGAACATGCGGTTTTTTAAACAAAGATTCGCCTTAAGCATTTGTGGCTTTTTTCTTCTCACCCATCATGACTCAATCATTTGTTGATGTTAAAATGAAAGGTGGCTGTTTTGCTCAATTGCAGTAATTATTTCCATCAAGGAAAAGAGAAAAACTATGTTTCAAGCATCCACTTTAAGTGAAGCTAAATATCCTGGCGAGGCCACAGCAGTACGTATGGATAGGAGATAGAGGACCTTGTTGGAGCTGAGCTTCCACCAAGGCCTCCAAGAGAGCAGGTTCAACCCGGTGCAGTGTCCAGCCCTCACCTGGACATAACACTTCACAGCCTCCAAAACCTTCATCTCCTAAAAGTTTCATGAAGATCCCACAGCAACCCTCTGCAGCCCACTTGCTATATTGCTTTGAAGATGGGGAGACAAAAATGTGAGGAGAGGCTGGGTGACTTTCCAAGTAAGGGACCCTGCCTCCTGCTACGGAATTTGTTTTTCCTATACTAGCTCCAGTGAGAATTTGAGTAGCTGAAGGTCAGAGCAGTTAGACTGTGCTGACTCTAACTATAGGAGGCAGAAGGAACACTTAGAACCATTTAGGAATGAGGATGGAAAAATTAAACCATGGACAATGTCCCAGCCTCCCAAGTTCCGAGCTTAGGGCTTACATCACATGCACCATTTATTCTCCTTCTTTTTTTCTTTAAATTTTTTAAGCTTTACATTTTCCCAGAGTCTCAGAATCTTCACTTCTAAGAATTTAGTCCATAAAAATAGAAGCACAATGACCTAAAGGTGTGGATCTGGGAACACACACACAGAAGGGTGTTTAGTATAGCACTATTGTCAGGGCCAAAAAAGAAAATAAGATGAATGCCATTAACAGGAGAATGTTCAAATAAATTAGGGTTAATTCCCACTACGAGAAAATGAGAGCTCCATTATTTGATTTTTTTTTTTTTTTTTTTTTTGAGACGAAGTCTGAATCTGTTGCCCAGACTACAGTGCTGTGGCATGATATCAGCTCACACACAACCTCCACCCCCTGGGTTCAAGCAGCCTCCTGAGTAGCTGAGATTACAGGTGTGTGCCACCATACCTGGCTAATTTTTTGTATTTTTAGTAAAGATGGGGTTTCACCATGTTGGTCAGGCTGGTCTTGAACTCCTGACCTCAAATGATCTGCCTACCTCAGTCCCCCAAAGTGCTAGGATTACAAGCATGAGCCACTGCGCCTGGCCCATTATTTGATTTGGGGTGATTTCCGTGACATATTGGTGGGTGAGAAAAGCAAGTGCAGTGAGGCATGTAGAATATGTCTTAGCTGGGTATGGTGGTGTGTGGCTATGGTCCCAGCTACTTGGGAGGCTGAGGTGGGAGGATCATCTGAGCTCAGGGAGGTGGAGGCTGCAGTGAGCCGTGATTGCACCACTAGGCTCCAGCTTGGGCAACAGAGTGAGACCCTGTCTCAAAAATAAAATAGGTCTATATGTTGGATGTGTGCTTTTATTTGTGTGCCTGTATATGACTATATGAGCCCAGCATAGAGGAGAGAAGGACATAAAACAGGTTGTGAACCTGAATTCGTGGAGGTGGGTGGTGGGGAAACTAGTGAGAGGAAGCAAGTTTGAAGCAAAGCTATGCACAAAAACATCATGTGGAATGAGATCTGAAATGTGCAAATTATTTATATGTGGGTATGTATAAATGTCACAGAAAATGGTTGAAGTAGACTCAGATTCGCTGACTTGTAGAGCCATCAAGCACACAAAGGAAGACAGGTTCAGAGAAATTTAGAAAGCAGGGTTCCATCTTCATGACACGAAATTCCTAAGTCCGCACACATCTGTCACGGCCGTGTGGGAGCCTCATACCAGCCCAGGCCTGCGTGCTCAAGGGGAGGGTGGAGGTGATGAGGACAGTCAGCTTTTTCTTTATGCATCTTTGCCTTGTCTCACTTAATGCTTTAAAAACTGATGTTTTGCGGGGGAGGTATTCTGCAAAGTATCAAATTGTCAAAGTTTTTAATGCTCCATTGTGCTTATTCTCCGGTGATTTTAAGTGAAGCATCAAGTAATTCTCTGTTGCCCAAACAGGTGGCCTTCTGAGCTGCCGGCTGTCCTTGAGTGTGGGGAAGGCCCGAGCTGAGCAGCTGGGACCCGCCTCGGGTAACCTGGGTGAGGGGCTGCAGGTGTCTCCTGTCAGAGGCTCGGTGAGGCCCAGATGTGGTACTGGTGGAAACGCATTCCTCCTGCAGGCCCAGGGAAGGAAATATGCCCTTCGGGGTCCTTTGGTGGCTAGACAAGGCCAACAAAGCACATTTCCTGGGGCTCAGTCCAAGGCACCATCTCGTGAGGAGGCAGAATCAGGGTCCTGAGCGAGGGACTCAGCTCAGCTTGTGGGAGTTTCTGGTTTCAGCCAGTCTGCTGGGGTTGTTGACTGTGATCATGCTGAACAGGTGAGAAAATGGGCAAAATAAAGGGCCAACCTTAGTTTTAATACCCAGGAAGTTTGCATGTGAAAGAAAAAGCATAAGGCAAAATTCTCCAGACTCAACTCTGACAACTGAAATGGGAAGGAGAGGGGTTGAGGTCAGGCACGAGAAGTCCATAACCACTGTCCCAGAGAGAAAGGCGCAAGGCTGCCACAGGGCTGCGAGGGGTCAGCCGGGGTCCTCAGCTGAGGTCAAGGCTTAGAGCTCTGCCCAGGCACAAGCGTTCACAGGGCAGCCCCTCCACCCAGCCCCACCGCCACTGTCCGTGCCCTTCCCTGCCAAGTTTTCTCCAGGACACACACTACCCTCTGACCTGATGTGCATTTTACTCCGTTGTGGTCTGTTTTCCCTTCACTAAAGTGAAAGCTCCCTAAAGTCATGGCTGTTTGTCTGTTTTGTTCTCTGCCATATTATTGCCTAGAACAGGGCACAGGGAGCTGCTCAACAGTGACTTAATAAGTGAACAAATAAACAGTGAATAAGTGAAGATAACGAGGGCCAGAAATAAAGTGTGGTACAGCCACGCAAACAGATATTATACAGTCATCAAAAAATGCTTTAGATGACGGCGTGTGCCCAAAAGTGTCCACATCGATTCTCTCTGAGGGTGGATTTATAAGAAGGATGAGACTTTTACGTTTTCCTAATACGTAGTTCTGGAATATTTCAATTTTGTGTTACTCTGGACAGTATTTCATTTGTAAAGACAAAAAGAAAAGCTTGTTTTGATGTGGAAAAAGTTTAAAGATTTTTGTAATGACAAGGAATGTAATGACTTTGCAGCAGCTTAAGTTGAAAAACAATTGGCGTGGTGGCTCACGCCTGTAATCCCAGCACTTTGGGAGGCCAAGGCAGGAGGATCACCTGAGTCAGGAGTTCGAGACCAGCCTGGCCAACTAGTGAAACCCCATCTCTACTAAAAGAAATACAAAAATTAGCCGGGCGTGGTGGTGGGCGCCTGTAATCCCAGCTACTCTGGAGGCTGAAGCAGGAGAATCACTTGAACCCATGGGGTGCAGGTTGCAGTGAGCTGAGATCGTGCCACTGCACTCCAACCTGGGTGACAAGAGCGAAACTCCATCTCAAAAAAACAAAAAAAAAGAAAGAAAAGAAAAAAAATCATGGTACAGCTGGGCATGGTGGAATACACCTGTAATCCCAGCTACTCGGGAGGCTGAGGCAGAAGAATTGCTTGAACCCGGGAAGCTGACAGAGGTTGCGGTAAGCCAAGATCGTGCTGCTGTATTCCAGCCAGGATGACAGAGTGACACTCTGTCTCAAAATAATAATAAACAAGGTACAAACCTTTATTGAAATGTATAGAAAAAAATTTATATATTTGTGTCCAAAAAAGAAAAACTAGGAGGTAACTTTAACAGTGATTTTTATCTCAATTCTTTCCTTCTGCTTTATACTTTTTTGTATTTTCCAAATCACCTAAATAAGCATATAGTCAGATCAAAGAAGTTTATTTAAAAGTAAAATTTTACTGTAGTTCTATTTATAAGAAACATGATTGTGCAGAAAAATAAGATAGGAGACAAGAAGAGAGGGGGGTTTTGTTTTTATTAATTGTCAGTTCAAACTATGTCTCAGTCCTCAGTAAAGGCATCAGTTATTGTTTAAAAGACGGAGTCATGAGGATTTTTCAGGATAGGACAGATTCTGCCTGTTGTCATGATAATCTTTTCTTCAAGACGGCTTTCCTCAGGTCTAACTGAATTTCCTCCTGCTTCATCAAAATGAATGAATAAAAATTCCGCCACTCTTATCGGTGGAAATGACTCTGACAAGCCACATGCTTATAAAAACCTTCTGCAGTCGTGAACATGGTTTTTCTCCGTCTCTCCACATCCCAGCCCTCTCCCTCGCTTCCCCTCCCCCACAAAGTACAAAATACTTTTAGCTCCTTTAACCCTGCTTTGCAACACTTCCACATGATCGTCACCTCCCTCTGGCCTCTTTCCAGGGTTTCTGCATCGTTCCCCAAACAGGTGGCATAAAACCAACGTCAAGAATGGACTTGGCCAGTGTGGAAACGGCTGAGCAGTTTACTTGATGGGTCCTGCAGAGCCTCCTTTCTGTGGATCTCTCCCCGTGTCACTGGCATGAAAGAAAACAGCCCTTCCCTATCCATAGACCACTGTCAGATTCTCCAGGTAGCCTGGCATTTGAGGACTACCTTGGTGTCCCTCCTTAGCAAGGCCTCAAAATTCTGATTCCTGGGTCTCTTCACCTGTCCTCTCATCCATCCACCCAGGGGTTTAGGATGGTGGCATTCACATGGTCCCATCATCACTGCTTGTTGCAGTCAGCAGCCATGAATTCTACCTCACCAAAACAGCTGCCACTGAGCCAGGTGGCATATCCAGAGGCACCACCCTGCTGTCCAGGAGGATCAGATACAATGGGCAACTGTGCCGGCACTGCTGCTCCCGGGACAGGAGGACTGACACTGACATTCACAGAAACAGACAGCATTTCCGTGAATGAGCAGGTAGGCGCTGTTCAAATGCAGGGCAGCTTGTTTTAGAGTGGTGATGTTAAATGCGTGTACGCACACGTGCACACACTGCTTATCGTTGCATTCAAAAATAAATTTAAAACACATTTATGGAGTTAACAGACTGAGAGTTTTTGTTTTAATAAAATTAATCTGTAAAGGTATCAAGACCTTAACATATGATCAATGAGGCTTTCGTAATTGACTCAAAAACTTCATTAAGTACACAGTGCGGCTTTCTTATTAACTTCTGTGGATTCCAGTTGGGCTTTTGCTGCACTCAGGTGGATCCAGGAAGAGGAATTTCTGTAGTCTCCCAGGTTTGAACCACATCGTGGGACTGGACCCCTTGCTTCAAGGCTTTGGGCCAGGATGTCAACCCTGGGATCAGGCTTAGTTGTATTCCATGCCAGTGAAGAAATGGGGTTGAGTCTGAGGGGGTTTCAGGAGACTCAGGGAGTCCTCTAGGTGCCACCTGAACCTGCCTCATCTTCCCCAGAGCATCCCTTATAGACAGTAGGCTGATGTCAGGGTGAGACACTCATACTCCCCATGCCCACCTCTTCTAGAAGGGAGCACGTCTGTCCTCAGCCTCCAGCCCACCCAGAAATCTCCCATTGATACTTTTTCATCCATCCATCCCTTCACCTGTGCAGTCTTTCATCTAATGTTCATTGAGTGCCCACTGCATGCCAGGCAGTTGACTGTATACTGAGAATTCCACTCCTTATTTCTCTTCACTTTTTTCTTTCCCAAGAAGGGGACAAAAGCAGGAGCCCAAGGGTCTCCAGAGAGAGTGAGCTGCCAGCTGGTGACCAGTAAGTGCCAGGACTTTGTGTCCTTTGGGAGAAATTTCTGGGAAACAATCTTGGCTTCTGAGAGGTCCTGGCAAAGGGGCCCCATTGCCTATCACTTTCCCTAACTTTGTTTTATTTTTCTTTTTCTTTATGGCATTTATTGTCCCTGACAGAGTCTACATTTATTTCAATTGATTGTTTCTCTCATTCTATCAAAATGTAAGCTCCATACATGTAGAGATTTTGTTTTATTCACTGCAATTTCCCTATTAGCTTTATCAGTGCCTCATATGTGGTTGGCACTTAAAAATATTTGGGATGGATGGATGGATGGGAGGACAGATGGTTGAATGGATGAATGAATAGATGGATGCATGGATATGTAGATAGATGGATAGAAGGATGGATGCATGGATGGATGGATGAGAGAGCAGATGGATGAACAGATGGATGCATGGATGGATGGATAGATGGATGGAGGAATGGGGATGAATGAACAATTAAACAGAGGAATGGATGGATGAATGAATAGATGGATGGATGGATGGATGGATGGATGGATGGATGGATGGATGGATGGTTAGATGGAGGGAAGAATGGATGGATGGATGAGTGGATGGAAAACAGACATGGTTCCTGCACTTGTGGAGGTTTTAGCTTTGTGAAGGAGACTATGAATTAAAGTCATGAAAAACTGTAAAACTGCAATTGTGTCAAGTGCTGCAAAGGAGAAAAACTCAGTCAGTGAAGACTTTAACAAAGGGCTTTGGCCTGATCTAGTGTTGGGAGGGGAGCCTGCCTCAAGGAAGTGAGAACTGAACTAAGATGGGTAGTGAGAGGGAACCATTAGCAGATGCAAACTGTCCTTCTACATAGTTTCAAGTTGCGTAAGCCTTGCTCTCATGTCACCCTCTCTGCCTGTTTCTCCCCCATGAAGGCATCATGAGCAGGAACCCAGGTTTCTCAGGAGGCCATGGGCTACCAGCTGGTAGTCATGACTCCCAGGGTAGAGAGACAGGAGCTTGTAGTTCCCACTTCCTCCCAATGATTGCTGGATATGATGGACCATGTTGGGATCATAATGCAAACTTGAAACTATGATGTTGACCCGGTGGTGCCAGCCAGAGTGGGATTTCTCTGGGCTTGAACAGAGCTGATGAAGGCCTTAAAATCAATTGAGTGTCTTGTTTTCTACTGGCTCCCTGACAGAGAAGGACAAAAACTCAAAATGGAGTCAGCACTGCCTGGTTCAAATCCTCATTCTGTCATTCCCAGCTCTGTGAACTTAGGATAGTTATTTTACCTCCTTGGCCTCCATTTTGTCATCAGTGGAATGGGAGTGATAATTGTGAAAGTGTCTTCTAACACAAGCCAGTAAGAACTGTGTACGTATTTATTGTTTTTATTACTAGTGCTCAATGATCTTCACAGAAAAAAAAGAAAAGAGAAAGAAAACTGGATAGGTTCTCTGGTGCCAGTTCAAATGTATTTGTCCTTTCACTCAAAAAAATAAAACTTTCAGGTATTTTCCATGTTCCAGTACTGTGCTGGGCATAGTAGGGCCACGAATATGAGCCTGGAATGAGTCCCGCCTTCAACTGTATGACAATCTAGAAAGGAAAATTCATGGGAAGTCGCAGGCAGAGCAGATAGCTCTACTTGGGCATGGAAAGAGAGTTCAGAGGGAAGTTCAGAGGAAGGAAAAAATATTTCAGTAGAGGGAAGCCAAGAGGATTTCTTAGAGGAGGTGACATCAGAGCGAACCTACCTTTAGTCTCTGAAGCAGCACCTTTCTCTGACTTTCATGGTCTGTGTTCTCAGTGCTGTGTGACCTTATGCCCCAGGCTCTTCTCAAAACACAAATAGTAGAAGGAGTGATAACACAGCAAGCCAAACTGTAGCAGATGCTGACTGTGTCCTGTGTCACATCCCCTCAAGCTGTCTCTGACTTTGTCTTTGATACCACCAAAAGCAATGGGTAGTGTTCTGCATGCTGGCAGGGTTCCATCTCAAGGGCCTGATGAGTGTCTCCACCTCGGGCTCTGCTTTAGAACCTTCTCCAAAATCAGGGAATCCCATGGAGCCCACCTACAGGTTCAGTGTGAGATTGGGGGAGAATGAACCCTGCTGCGGCACCCTTGAGCAATGGAGGATGGAGCCTGTGGATAAATGCTCTGGTGTCTTGTCCTTTAGCCAGAATATTCTGGAAGGCAGTCTGCAGGCTTCCCCAAGTTTCAGGCAGCTGAGCCCCCGTGACCTACAGCAGCAAACTCAACAACACACCTTCATGCTGGGCACTTCCTCCCTGTTTCACTTCCCCTCTCCCTCACTCATTATCATTATCACACAATAATTTATATAGGATATTATAATTTGTACAGTGCTGTCAAAAACAACAAAACCTCAGTGGCTGAGCACAATAAACATTCATTTTGAGCTCATATTCCATGTTGGTCTGGGTTGAGGGGTCTGTTCTGCATTCTTCTCCTTTGGGGACTCAAGGTAACAGAGCCTCCACTGTGGAACATACCCAGTTTGTGGCAGGGGAGGGAAACATGGCGAAATGAGCACCAGATCTTCAGGCTTCTACCAGGAAGTGACTCTCCTTACTTTGGGTCGCATCCCACTGGCCAAAGCAAGTCATTTGTTCATGTCCAACTTCATCTAGGAATAAAAGGCAGCCCAACCTTGTCCTTAGAGGGAAAAAGATGGGACTGCAGAGGAACAGCCGCCAGGACCACCATGTCATTCTCCCTGAAAAGTCAGCTCCGTGCCCTACACTGGGCCAGAAGCCCTGGATGTCGTGGGGATGAGGGAGAGAGCAAGATATAGTGTAGAGGGAAGCAGAAAACCCCAGCTCTGTCCTCAGAAGCTCCCAGAGCCTGGATCCTCTTTTTGCCACAGGCCCTTGTACCTGCTCCTCCCTCTGCCTGGACCTCTCTTCTTGCTCACTCATGGCCCCAGTTCTCATTCATTCTGCACATCTCAGGACAAATCTTATACAGAGAGCTCTAGCTGCCCTCCCCACCACAACTGTCTAAACACAAATGTTCTGTCTTATTCTCTCGCATTCTATCTTTTTTTCATCGCAGCCCTCGTTACATTTGTAACTGTATATTGAATGTGGTGGTTTTATTGGTAGGCACCCCACTAGACTATAAACACCATAAAAGCTGAGACCACACCTGTTTTTTCCTGATTATATGTCTACCACCTACCAGTCACACACACAGTAGATGCCCAGTAAATATTTACCAAAAGAACTCATCAGGGAGACAATAAATACATGAGATGAGCAGAAAATAATTTAAAGAAATACCCCTTTTATGTTTATATATTTGATTCACATTACCATTTGCTAAACCCAAAGGTAGATGTAAAAACTCTAAGGAAGGGGCCAGGTGCAGTGGCTCACGCCTATAATCCCAGCACTTTGGGAGGCTGAGGCAGGTGGATCACGAGGTCAGGAGATCGAGACCACCCTGGCTAACACAGTGAAATCCTGTCTCCACTAAAAACACAAAAAATTCGCCGGGCGTGGTGGCGGGCGCGAGTAGTCCCAGCTACTCGGGTGGCTGAGGCAGGAGAATGGTGTGAACCTGGGAGGTGAAGCTTGCAGTGAGCCAAGATTGCACCACTGCACTTCAGCTAGTGTGACAGAGCGAGACTCCGTCTAAAAAAAAAAAAAAAGAAAGAAAAAAACAAACTCTAGGGAAACTGGAGAGCCTTCCATGTAAGTGGTTAATTATTATTCTTCCCCAAGTAAGTAGAACTTGAGAAAGTTCCCCAACATCCCCGATACAAGGACCCAGGATTTTTATCCCCATCTTAGAGATGAGGAGTCTCAGAGAGGGGCAGTGACCTACTTTAGGTCACCTGGGTACTATTCTGATTTGCAGTCGTAAATTTTTCCCGCCATGCGACTCTTCCTAATGCAGGCTCCAACCAAATGCTTGGAATCTGGTTGTTTGATTAAATGTGGCTGCTGTTAAGTTTGAGTCCATAATTAGAATGGCTAAGACATGTCACACATCCTTCAAGTTCATGATCTTGTTTAATTTTTCTCAGCAGATTCTTGCATTGCTTCCTCTAGAAAAACATGGATAATTGGAAAAGGGTATGAGATTCTCAGGAAGGGAAGGCCCTGAGTGCCTTTGGGGTTTTCCACCAACAACCCAGCCACGTGGTTTTATCTTCACTGCTGAATTTGTTCACTTTTGCATCTTTACCACACCTGAACAAAGTCAAGCTCACATTTAAAGGGTCTGTGTAAGGGCACATCAGAAGAGAGTACAGTAACCCTGGCCTGGTGGTCAATTTCCTGATTTCTCTTTAATTATACCTATTACCATTTGTTGAGTATCTACTAATTACCCTTCTATAGAACAATACATGCACTAACTCACTTAATGTTCACAGCCACTCTCTGAGATACTCTGTTGGGGGCCAGCAACAGAAACTCAATTCAAACTGGCTTACGGGTGGGATAAATGGGGAAATATGGGCTCGTGTCACTGAAAGGTATGGGGTAAGTCTGTATCCAGCCCCTTGGGACTCTGCCTCTCCACATCAGGTCTGTTTTGTCTGTGACAAGAAGGCCTTCTTCATGTAGCAGCCCTGACCGCTCCAGGATTACAGCTTCTAGGATCAAGTGCAGGGGGTGCTGCTTTTTAGGTTACTCTGGCTTGATCCCCAGGATTGTCTCTGACAGGTTCTCATAAGGCCCATTAGTGTCCGGAGAGACAGGATGCTCTGAAGGGCCAGGACCAGGTCACATGCTCACCCCTGGAGCCTGGGGGCATGAATCAGCTCCCCCCAAACCCTATGATGGAGAGCCAAGGAGCAGTGCTTCTGCACGGAAAATCAGAAGCTCTTACTGAAAGAATGGGAACTGGCTGTTCAACAGGACAAAGCAAATGCTCTCCATAAAGAGCTCTTATTATTATCCATCCCACTTTTTAAAACGAGAAAATTGAGATCCAAAGAGATTAAGCCACTTCACTTTCCCAAAAATCACACAATGTTGGGGAGAAACTCCCTGCTTTGCTTAACCATTGTTCTCCAAATAGTTCCATGAAGCTTGGGTCACCTGCTACTGTGTCCTGAAAAATCACCATTTCAGTCTGCAATCTCGGGAGACTAGGTTCCAAGAAGATGTTTGTAACTAAGTAGGCTTTAGTCTGAATAACTACACCATCTGCCTTGTGGGCTAAAGAAAGCCCCACATCCTTCTCCATGAATAGAGCTCAGAGTCATCCTCCCTCTCCCCTTTTATTCCTTTTACTCTTACTGGGTTGGAATTGAAACATTATTGTAGTAACTATTAGTTTCAAGGAAAAATTGTAATTGCTTCTAGATCCACTCACTGGTTTCAAGAGTGCTTTAACCTTTAACTTTCTCAGTACAAAGGGAGGCTGGCTGTGCAGTGAATCTAACAAGACCATCATTTATTGCTGGCAGAGTTCATTAGTCAATTGTAACAGTTTAATTATTAGCATTTTAATGCATGAGCATTTAACTAGACAGAACAACAAGCTTTGGCGTACAAAACAAGACTTCTTAAATGGAGCTGAATTAACCCACACAATTGTTTGTATTGTGGTGTGTTATTAAAACGAGATGATTAAAATGCAACGAACAAATGGATCCCTATATTTAGCCAACAAACCAGCACTTGGCTTAATAGTATTGAGAGCATGCTTTTTTAAGCTTGAATTTTGATTTTAAAATCTTTGCTTTATTTTTTCTGCTCTAAATTACGGATTAAAATGCTGTAAGGAGGATTCACGTTGCTCCACTGGTTGTGGGGGCAGCTTTAGTGAAGAAAAGGGAGATACAAAGGAGACAGCCCACAAATGGTCCTGAGTGGCCCAGCTGGGGAGCACTGTTGCTGTGGGCTTCATGATCCTCCACTCAGAAGAATCCCCTGGGAGATTTTTTAAAACTGTCCCATCCAGGCTGCACCTCTGGAGAATCTGACATTCTGTTGGTCCAGAGTGGTGCCAAGATATGTTTTGTCATTTGTTTGTTTAACTTCCCAAGCCATTCTTATTTACAGTCAGGATTAAGAACCACTGCTCTACCTCCATGTGACAAGGGGGATTCTTTCATCACACTTGTCAAATGAGAATAAGGCTTGGCAATGTTTATAGCAGCACTACTCATAAGAGCTAAGAAGGAGAAAGAAAACAAATATGCATCAACAGATGAATGGAGAAACAAAATGTGGTATATCCATACAATGAAATTTTATTAAGCCTTGAAAAGGAATGAGATTCTAACACATGCTACAACATGGATGAACCTTGAAGACATTATGCTAAGTGAAAGAAGCCAACCACAGAAGGACAATGATTGTAGGATCCATTTATATGAGGGACCTAGAATAGTTAAATTCATAGAGACAGAAAGTATATTCAAGTTTATCAAGGTCTGAGGGGAAGGGGGATGTGGAGTTATTATTTCATGAATACTGTTTGAGATGATGTAAAAGTTCTGGAAATGAATGGGGTGGTCTCACGACACTCTGAATGTACTTAATGCTACTGAATTGCACACTTAAAAAGGCTAAAAATTGTAAATTTTATGTTACATGTACTTTATCACAATAAAAATATAAAGGAAAAAAGAGTAAGTCTTGCTATATTAACTTCATAGAATCAGTGTGTATATCAAGTCAGATTGTGGATAGAAGCCTTTTGCAAGCTTAACATGATGTACATATTTAAGGTGGTAGTAATATTCTTTAATTATTTGTTTTAATCACATTGTTTTAATAAGAGGCTACAATATAAACATCTGAGAAGGTTCATTAATAATGTCAAACCTAAACGAATGTAATTAATGTCACTCAGCAAAGGCCTTCACTAGACTCGAAACATATTTTCTCTCTGGGGTAATCTTGGCCTGATTTTTCTATCTAAACAGTTTCTTCTTTGGTGGAGAGGTAGGGACTCTCAGGGAGGATGGGGAAAAACAGAAAATCTTATATTTTTTATCTGATTCTAAAGATCACAGTGTGGTCCTACATGATGTCAATGCCACATCCTGGCCTTGGAGATTTGGGAAGAAAAGAAAGTTTCCAACTCCTGGAATGGCCTTTCCTGTGAGAGACATTGAAATGGACAAAGCATAACAAGTGCTAATCATAACAGACAGCATTAACGGAACTTTTCCTAAATGCCAGGCTTCTGATGGGAATATGGTTGGGGGTGGTTAGAAGGCTAGAGAAGAGGCCTTCCCTCTTGCCCTCTTTGCATGGTCAGACAAAAACAAACTCAGCATCCTAAATATTATGCTATTAGTTCCTTACTTCTGATTGAAGCAAGATTATCCAACCACAGAGAGTCTACAGGTTGGTGGGGATTTGGGCTGATTGCTAGACTATAAAGTCTTGTCACCTGAGTCTCAGTGAACAGAGACAGCCCCCTTTTTCCTCTCCAACTATCCTCCAGGAAGTGAGGACTTAGTGGGCAGGAGAAGGGGAGCCCATTCTCCCACGCTTTACTTATTTTGATTACTCTAAATGGTACCTTGTTGCTTTCTTTCCTAAAGAGTTTTAATGCAGCTTGCAAAATTGGACACACTACATTGGAAAATAATCTGATTAAATAAGAAAATTAGGTGAGCTATAAAACAGGAAGGAAAGCAAATACCTCAATGTCATGCCGTATGGAGTAAAGAAAATTGGAGGTGAGGGGTTTACAAATAGAGGCGCTTAGTCTCCTCTGTCCTTATTATTCCATCTAGAGGAGTGTCATGGCCTGGGCAAGGCTGCTGAGCATACAGTGGGTCTGTGTTCCAGGGGAGGGACCCTTCTGGTCTGCCTTCTTCTCATGGAAGCATGGGCATGGTCCTATAGAGCTTGGAAAGACACAGACTATGTATATAGCTGAGCTCAGACTTCAGCTGTTTGCAGCAGTTGCTGGGAAATGCCACCACCCAGCACTTGCAAGCTGTGGGGGCCTGTGGGGAATTGTAGCCCCTTCTAATGGAGGACTGGCTGCAATCAGTTAAGTCGGTAAAACCCCTCCCACTGGAGGTGGGAAATTTGGGGGGCACGCAGTCTGCCAGACTCTCTGAGATGAACACCCAGAGTGATTTTTAGACAACCTTTTGTGCCCCTCCACTTAAAGAGGAAGTAGGATTGAGCTAGGAATGAAGCAAAACGTAAGATGGATGCTACAGAGCCCCCGGTAGTTACTTGTAAGAGTGGGTCACAAATTTGGATCTTCATCTTCCAACAACTGATGTGGACAGAGTAATATGATACGGTGAATTGCAGAATCCTTGAAGTAAAAATCAGCCTAAGTAAGGCTCAGTTCTTCCTGATCTCAAAACCAGAAATAATATCCCCCATGAATCCTCATAGAAAGTTCTAGGTGTGATATAAAGAACACCATCCTCAACCAACTCCGGTAATGAAATTCAGGTGGTTTTTGTAATGATGCTGCTCAAGGATATGTGTGGATCTGCCTTTATTTAGAAGTAGGTTTTAGAGCTGTGCTCTACAATGCAGTAGCCACCACCCCCTGTTGTTATTTAATGTAAATGAAATTAAACTAAAAATGCATCTCTCAGTCACACTGGTCACATTTTGCGTGTGTAATAGCCACGTGTGGCTAGTGGCTACTATATTAAACAGTGCAGAGAGTACAAAACTTTCACCAGAATGTTCCATTTGACAGCATTGTTTTAGGGTCCAAATGATAAATTGCACACCCATCAGATAGTTTACTCTAAGTATGATGTCCCTTGGCATAATTTTTGACAGTGAGTAGCCATCAGCTTGAGCTTTTATTCCTTGCCAGGTACCCACTATTCCAGATTGACAGTTGGGTCCACAGATAGGGGCTTTAACTATCAGATGAGCAGAAAGAAGACCCACCAATATCCTCCTGTGATACCTGGGGGGCCCTGACTAACACACATTCCTGAAAGCGGAGTCATCTTACATCTGTTTAGAGGTGAGCATGGGAGAGCCGACAACAGGGACAGAGTATCCTTAGAAAGTGATTTTGGTTCCAGGCAGATAAGCAGTACATGTTCAACAAGCCCACCATCTAACATGGCTACTAATTTTGGCCAAGTGTCATAAAGCATGTGGAAACCAAGCCCCACCTCAGTCATACCTGTATCTCAGTAATGTCCCCATGTCTACATTTGGGCAATTAACTTCCTGAGAGCTCTCCAAAGCAAGTGAGTTGCAAAATGAACCAATAGGTAGACTTAGGATGTAGGCATCATGTATGGTGATTCTTAATTTTCCCCTTTCCCATTTGCTGATTTTTTTTCAGCAATGTTTCCCTAAGGAATAGGAATAGAAAGAATTTCTTTTTCTGCTAACCCTAACAACACTGATGGGCTGTCCTTCAGTATTGACTGAGCCATGGGACCAAAATGTATTCTTCAGGATGACACTGGCCCAGTAGTTACTGAAGTCTGGGTCTAGGAATTGAACAGTGAGTTTCCTAATTATAACTACTGAGAGTTAACATTTTTCATAACTGGCATTTGCAAGGATTAAGACCCACATTGCCACCCTTCTAAAATTCCATCAGCTCTCAATGGGTTGCAATAATGGAGAAAGGGTCAGTTCAGATATTCCCTCTACTGGAACTCTAGAATGTGTCTTCATCCTATTGCTTGGGCACATGTGAGTCCTTCCCCCTGAGAATGCTGGCAATTCCCCACAGAAACAGGAAGATCTAGCTCACGAAACTGGAAAAGCTTCTCTGGCCTAAAAGGGGCTAAAAGAAACAGAAAAGGTAATGATGCCTCAGTGCTAAAGCTAACTTTTCTTATATTTGAATTCTAAACATAATTTAGAACCATCTGCCTGGAAATTAGTGGAAGAAAACCATCCATAATCCCAGCATCCTCATACAATATTTTTGTGTATGGTCTTTCACATAATATTTGAAAACTTGATTTTCAGTATGAAAACCATCCCTGCTTCACAGGAAGTGTCCAGGTCCCAAGTGTACTATCTTCCCAAGGTTTGTCTGAACCACAGGATCTATTTTCTAAAAGAAATGTATTTTGCATGGTTTTGAAGGTCTCAGGCCAGCCCACAGCAGCCTACTTAACCCATTATGTGGTCCAGCTATGTGACTAACTCAATCACAAGCCTACCTCCCAGCTGCTCACTCTGCATTTTGCACATTCTGCACACAATGGAATCTCCTCCCACAAGCATAGTTCCCAGGGAAGGTGTCTGTCCCCTCACAGAAAACTGGACAATGCTGAAGGAAGATACCTGTCAAGATGTCAGGGTGCAAGGTCCCCTGTCTGGTTGGAGAGGAGCTGGAATTCTGGCCACTGTTATACAATGTACTATTGACCACCCTCAGAGGTTTTTGACAAATGATAACAGGAGACGACTTCAAAGTGTACCCACAATCTCAGACAGCTAATATTTTCATTGTCAGGAGAGCATCCTAGCTCATGAATTGTCTGCCTTAGAGGTGCATATGTGTGACACACACATTTACATTAAAATGTAGGAAGGGTCAAACACCCTATTGTAGCTCAGGAAATCACACTAGCTATTGAGTTCTTTTGTACATGGGAGTTGTTTTTTTGTTTTTTGTTCTTTTTTCATGCAACCCACCCCCACCACTTGCCATTCACTTTTGGATTTCAGCTTATAGCATCACCTCCTTAGGGAGTGTTTCCAGATCACTCCATGTGCCATCCATCTAGACTAGATGAAAACCCTCTGTTGTAAGACCCTCCTCTTTTCCTTCACAGAATTTGCTATATCTGAAATCACTTGCTCAATATCAGTCTTCTCTGTTAGAGAGTAAGCATCATGGCAACAGGGATGGTTTCTAGAGAGTCCACTACTCTATCTTTAGAATCTAGAAACACGAATGACAAATAGAACACACTCGGTATAGATAAACCTTAGCTTCCATTTCTGAGCATCTCAGCAAGGATGTGCAGATGGAGAAAAGAAGCTAGAGGAGAAAAATTTCTGATGTGTGAAAAGAGAGGACCACTCTGATGAATCAGAGAATATGCTTTCTGGAAAAATTGGTACTACAAGAAGCAGGAGAAGCTTTTAGGAATTGTCTAATTTGTATCAACACCATATCAAGAGCATAAAAAGAACATCTGAGATTGGGAAATTTTATAAAATGATGAGAAGTACAATTACTGAATTGAAAGCAAAGAATAGCAGCTTGAATACTTATAAAATTTTAAATCAATAACATACAAAATAAGGTCAAGAAATTTTCCCAGAGCAAGGAGATAAATGTTTTAAAATAATTTTTAATGATTTAATAGACTCAATTATTATCTATTAGGAATGTCAATGGAGATAGGCAAAAAGATGGAAAATACAACAATCTAACAAGTAATAGAAAACTTCGTAAAACTAAAAAATGTCTTTAGATCCAAAGGGTCTCATGAAGATCAGGCAGTATTAACTAAAATAGCCAATATGTAGTAATATTCTGGTAGTTACATTTTAATTTTAGGTAAGAGAAAATCCTATAATTCTACCCAAGAAAGACAATGTGTCTGGCCTCAAGATTCTCAGAAATATAAAGTAAAAGGAAATATAGCACTGACCATCGAGATTATTTTTTTCTCCTTGGAAAAAAGTGAGAAATAATGTACAAAATAAAAAGCACACAAATAATAAGAGTACAGCTCAATGAATTTTTGAAAACACCCACATAATTAGCACCAGTTAAGAAACAGAACACGACCATCAGCCTGGGACACCTCTCATGCCCCTACAGTAGGATAGTTTAGCCTATTTTTGAGCTTTGTATAGATGGAATCATACTGTGTATAGTCTTTTGTGTCTGGCTTCTTTTTTTGAACATTGTGTTTTTGCACGTAGTTGTGACTTGTTCGTTCTCATTGCCATACAGTGTCCCATTGTATGACCAAACTACAATTATCCATTCTACTGGTGGACATTCCAGCTAATCCACATTAGCTTCAAGTGGTACTATCATGGCCATTATTTATATATATATATATATACGTCTTTGGTGAATATGTATATGCATTTCTGCAGGGTATATCCCTAAAATTGAAATTGCTGCATCATGGGTAGACATATGTTTAAATTTAATAGAGGCTGCCAAGCAATTTTCTAAAGTGATTAAACCAATTCATATTCCTGTCAGCAATATATGAAGGTTCCAGTTGCTCCAATACTTTCCTTCAATACTTGTTATGTCTGTCCTGAATTTTAGTCATTCTGGAAACTGTGTAGTTATATCACATTGTGGTTTTAATTTGTATTTCCCTGATGACTAATGAAGCTCAGAATGATTTTACATGTCTATTGGCCACTTGAATATCCTCCTTTTGAAGTGTCTGTTCAAGTTTTTCGCCCTTAATGCTCCTTTGCCTAAATTACTATAGTTTTATAAGTCTAGATTTCTGATAATGTAAGTCATTCACTTCTAGGTTTCCTCAAGATTGCCTTTGCTTTTCTTGGCCTGTAAATTTCCATATAAGTTTTACAATCAGCCTGTTAACCCCACAGAAAAAGGCTTGCTAGAATTTGTTTTGGATGGTATTTAATCTATGAATGAATTTTGGGAGAATTGACATGTTTACAACATGGTCTTCCAATCCATGAACATAGTATATCCTTCCATTTATTTATGTCTTCTTTAATTTATTCCAATATGTATTGCAGTTCTCACAGTACAGATTTTATACATTTTTTGTTAGATTCACTCTAACAAATATATTTATCTATTATAGAAATATTATATAATTTATAATTATAGTTATATAATATATAGCTATAAATTTATAATATTTATACATTATATGAATATGTGATTTACATTTATATAATATATAAATATGTGATTTATAATTGTAATATATAAATATATAATTTATAATTGTATTTATATAATATATAAATTTATATTACATATTACGTTTTTTGCATGTGGTAGTGGCATAAGGATAGACACACAGACCAACGGAAATTTTATTCTACTCTATTCTGGAGTGTTAGAAATGTTTTATATCTTAATCTGGGTGTTATTTACACAGAAATACACAGTTGTCAAAACTAATTAATCTGTAATCTTAATTAGTACACTTTATTCACTTTCTGTATGTTTGTTTTACCATAATAAGCCAGTATGCAAAAGAAAGCATTTGATTTATATGAACAGACAATTCAAAATAGAAGAAATACACTACTAATAAAAATAGAAATTACAATAAGATAAAACTTTTTGTCAAATTAACAAAGTTTTCCTTTATTGATAACATTATCAGTATAATAACTGTAGGGTAGAAGGACACAGTACTTTTATGTATTAGTGGAAGCATAAACTGGTATACCTTACTAGAGGGCAAGTTGGCAAAGTACTTAAAAATATATGTGTAAGTTCATTCAAAATTTTACTTCCAGGAATTTATTTTAAAGAATCCATTATTGATTGATTGATTGAAGCAGAATCTCACTCTGTTGCCCAGGCTGGAGTGCAGTGGCACAATCTCAGCTCACTGCAACCTCTGCCTTCCAGGTTCAAGCAATTCTCGCGCCTCAGCCTCCCAAGTAGCTGGGACTACAGGCACATGCCACCATGCCTAGCTAATTTTTGTATCTCTAGTAGAGATAGGGTTTCTCCATGTTGGCCAGGTTGGTCTCAAGCTCCTGACCTCAAGCGATCTACCTGCCTCAGTCTCCCAAGTGCTGGTATTATAGGGATGAGCCACTGAACCCAACCAAGAATTCATCATTGATGTAGCACAGATTTCACTATTAAAATGTTCACTGAAAAATTGTCTATGATAATAAAATACCGAAATCTACCTATTTAAAGGGAATTAATAAGATAAACTGTGGTATGTAACAATGAAATAATGTCAACTATTAAAATTTATGGCATAAAAGAAAAATTAATTATATAGGAAAGTATTCTCAATATAATATTTGGCAAAAGAAAGTAGTCTACAATAGTGATCATTCAACAAGATCCCAGTTTAAGCTTTTTAATTTATGTATATATTAATTGAGAAAAAGTGGTAAGGACATGAAACCGAATGTCAGCAGTGACTATCTTTGTGTAATTATACCAATGACATTTTCATTTCTTCTTTTTGGGCCTTCACTTTTTCTACATGTTTAACAATGAACATGTATTACTCTTATACTAATAAAAATAATATTTTAAGAAATTATAAGAAAATAGCACATACAACCACATCCTAATACATTTGAAAATCTCAGTGAATAAAGCTGTGTTCTTGGAAGGAAAAATAAATTGGCTAAAGAAAAATTATATATTTATATATCTAGAAAAGCATACCAATCCTGAAATTGTGGATTACTTCTGCTTTCTTTCTTAATATACATCTTCAGATTTTAAGCATTCTCCAGTAAATACATATTCATTTTATAATTGGAAAAAAGCCAGGAAAACAAAAATGAAAACAAGGGAAAACAGTTGCAGTTTTCCATGCTGCTGGAATATTGAACCTTGTGTAATCTTAGAGACATCTTGCAAAGAACCCTGGACACAAATACGGAATCGCTATTGTTACCCAGAATAACTCCGCTCTGGCGTTTACACACTCTACCAGCACCTTCCACTTAAATTTGCTCATGTAAACTTCACAATAGCCCACTGATGTTGGCATTACTCTTTATTTTTACAGATAAAGAGAAACTGCCCAGAGAGGATGACCACTTACCTAAAGAAACCCAGGGAATGCAGAGGAAAAAGGGATTTGAACCTAGGTCAGCCCACTTTCAAAGCCCATGCCTTTGTTTACTACAAGAGTATTTTCTAATATCATATTACAACCAAGACCACCAAAAAGTTGTTATAAACTCTTAAGCCACTATGCAGAGGGCCTCCTTTAAGATAAAAATCTGTTTGGAATGCACCAACTTTATTGAAAAATATTACTGAAATCAAAGCCTTTTGCACTACTTTATTCATTATTTTTATGGTACTCCAGGATTTTTGTGGGATTTGTTTTTCATTTCATTTCTGTAAGCCTGCCAATGCTTTAAAGCAATATTTCAATTGGGAGGAAAAAAGTAGTTTTCCTAGCAAAAACTCAACAGTGTTTTCCATCCTTCTTTCATATAGTTTTAGGAAATTCTCCGCTCCTACTTTCCCTGTTCCTCCTCCCAACTCCCATAAAGTACAAATTTAATACTCACGCTACTTTTTAAACATCCCCTAATGTTCAAAAGAAATTAAATTCACAGTTGCAAAATTGTGAAATGTTAGTTTTATCACCAACAGTTCCACCTGAGAAGTCACAAACCATCCTGAAACAAAGGGAATGAAAACACAAGCTCTGTAGTCCCCAAGCAGTTGTGGACTGTCGCCTTATAAGATGATGAAGGATTACAGCGTGGTGTGCTCGGGGGCTGGAGAAGCCCGATCCCTGAAATAAAATAAACTGTTTAGCTCTTTCATTCACTGGACAGACACTTGTGTTTTCAACAGGTAGCAGTACTGCTTGCTCTTGAGAAGTTTACAATCCAGGTTTGGTTTAGGACAGGTAAATTTTAGAAAGCAAATTTAATTCTGCAGATGTTGAGCAGTCCTACAATGCTTTGGTTTCAGACTGCTCTCTGGAATTCTAGGGATACCTCAGAGGTGCTCTGGGGGCTCTGGAAAGGAGGAGAAGAAGAGGTGAGGATTCTAGGCCCACAACTCCACCCCTCACTTTAACCAGTTGTTTGCAATGTTTTCTTTCATGCACTTAGATTCCCCATCAGGTTTATTTTGGACAAGGACAATGTGGTTTAAAATAAAAGTCTGGGGGTGGCATGGGGTGGGGGAATCCCTGCTTCAATGCTTAGATGGAGCTGAATGAGAACAGAAGGCTTCATGCTCATCGGAAACAGTGAAAGCATTCACTGTAAGAGTGAAAGCATTGAAAAATCTGCAAGTGTTCCGAACAACCCACCTCGGTCTAAACACCTCCTTTTATAGCTGAGAAATTGCAGACCAGACCAAGGGAGGGCATGCCCAGGGTCACAGAGACGTTCCTGGCAAGTGCCAGTGATAAACTTCAGAAGTTTCAGTATTGGTGGTCCATCCAGACAACTCAGACACAGGATTTTTGTAAGCAAATCACATTTCCAAAATGTACTTATTCACTTATATCTTGCTTCTTTTCAAAACAGAGATAAATAGGAGAGCTACTAAGAGCAACTGCAACTGCAGCCTATTATTATTATTTAACAATATTATTATTAAATGTTGAAATTAATTTTTAGCTTCCTGCCACTTGAGTAAAAAGAGAAACCCACTATGTCCCATAGCTTTCATTGATGAGGAAACATCCATTCTTTTTCGGAGAGACTACTTCACAAAGAAATGTTCTTATGTAACCTCACAGAGGAGAGGAACTGTGCCCCTTTTCTGAGGAAAGATGCCAGCAAGACCAAAGATGCTAACTTTCCCATCTAGACTGATTCATTCGGCCAATTTGCATGTTAATGTGTGAACTCACCCACTGGTCACTTCCACTGACATTATAAATGAAATCATTGATTTTGTAAATTCAGAAATTGAAAACTCATGTTTTTCCTATTCTCATTTTTCAGAGCTATATCTGTTACTCCAAACTTTGCATTCCATGTAACTTGTATTTGTAAAAAAGGAATATAAATTCCATACACAGAAGAAAAGAGCAGAGAAAAAAATCAAAATATTTATTATTTGGGAGACACCCACTATTCCATATGCCATCTCATGATGTGAACACTATTGATTCTATGCCCACTCTGGGTCACTCACTTCCTGTACTCAGTGAACTCCACACTGTATCTCAGTGAATCCTTACCACAACCCTTTACAGGAACTTTTCCTTAAAGAGAAGGAAAAGCTGAGAACTCACCAGGGTCAGAAGCTTGCTCTGATTACACAGATATTGATTCAAACACCTGCTGTGAGCCATGCACTGTTGAAGGTACTCTAGATTCCTGGATAACCCCCATCGAGCCCCTGCCTTCAGTAACTTCCGTCTCATGACCCAAGATGGCCAGTAGTCAACAAACAAGAAAGAACAACCAACAAAAACAAACAAGAGAACCACAGATGGTGTCACATTTTGGGAAAGAACCAAACTACAGAAAGAGATGGGAAAGTAATTGGAGGTGGGAAGAGAAGCCATGGCGCATTGTGTGGGTGGTCAGGGAGGGTCTATCAGAAGAGGGGACAATTCAGTTGAAACCAGAAGGATGAGAATGAAGAACCAGGGATCTGAGGGCCGGGTGGGACCAGCAGAGCCTGGGTCTCCACTGGGCAGTTCAGGAGGCCTAGGCTGCCTCCTATCTACCCTCTCTGACAGCCCTGCCAGGTTGGCATTATCCTTTACTGCACAGACATGCACACGGGGGCTCAGAGTGGTTAACTGACTTGATCAAGAACACACAGCCAAGAACAATGAAGCAAGATCTGAATCAAGGAACATCTGGCCCCAAGCCTATGCTCTTAGCATTGACCTTATTTGATTTGACCCTTGATTGATTCATCAGCTACCAATACTGACAATACAATTTACACTGGATCAGTTAGTTAATTAGCTCATTGTCTAAACATTATTACTCATACTTGGCCTCATTCCAAAAATGGTTTGAACCCCACCCCCAAGATTCTCTGTATTTATCAGAGTCTCCTTCAAACAGAGTCCCCTACTCCAACTAGATGGGTGATACAGAAATCCTATGACAATGTCTTCTCAAGATAGAAGTTCAGACTCTTTAAGAAGTTCTTGCAGATAAGGGTCCCTAACCACACAGCTCACTTCTTGTCCTGGGGATACTTGGAACTTTCTGATCCTCTGTTGGGAGCTGGGGGCCTCACCAGAGAAGGAGCTTCACAACACCGTGTTGCTGTCATGAATCTTCCAAAGGTCCTATGGACACCTAGAAACTCAAGCTTTCATTGACCAAGACAAAAACTAAGCAAACAAACAAAAATACTTCTACCTCCTGTGATGCAGCCAATGTTCCCTGGGGAGTCGGGTGAAGAACGTGTGTTCCACCGCTCCACCCATCTCCATGGCCATCATTCTGAACGTGGTGTCATCATGGAAGCATCCTTTCACCCTCTCCCTAATCCTGACATAAGTTGCACCGCCGTGAAAGCAGTTGAGAGTGGTAGAAAAAGCTCCTTCTAACCCTATGGCTCATTTCCAAGCCTACTGGTTGATGAAACCCATTGCAATGACCTCCACGAAGCACAGGAAAATGGGTCACTCCCTGAATTGCCAAGTCTGCCAAAAATAGGTATGTTACATCATCGCCACACAGGACCTGACTCTTACTCAAACAAGTGTGCAATTTGGAGGGGGGGGCGGTGGGGGGGTGGTTCTGAGTAATTTGCCAGCCAAAAAAAGAAGCTGCCATTCAGGGAGCTCTTATTATCTCAGAATAACAGGCAGCACGTGTCTAGCCTTACCTTGTGCTGGGAACTATTCTCGACCCTTTACCATATTAACTCATTAATTATCACAACTCCATGAGGTGTATATAACTGTCATCATTATTTAACAGATAAGAAAATCAAGGCACAAAGAGTTTGTATCACTTATCTGAAGTCATCTAGCTAGAAAGGAATAAGGACTGGATTCAGGCTCCTAACAGCTAACTCTGCAGGGTCTCATGCAAAGCCATATGAGAAGGTTCTTAGCCTATTACTTGTGCAAAGATCAGAAACTCATATCCAGTTGTCATTACGGACAAAAAAAGGGAAAATGGAAATGGCAGAGATGGCATTAGCAGCTTATCTTCAGCTTCACTTTTATGCATGCAAAAAGCACACATTGCAAAAACATGCATTTCACAGACAGTGAGGAGCTGGACGTGGGTAGCAGAGGTTAGAGATGATGCTAAGTTTGCAGCGGTGGGACCTGAACTAGCAGCTGCCTGTCCCACGACTCCGATTGCCCCATGGTTTGCAGGGTTACAGGTCTGTTCCCCAACCTTTCAGGCACATTACAGCCTGGTCCACCAGATGACTTTCTAGGTGACAGCATTGCGTCCATGGGCATTGCCAGGCCCTCTGCCCGCCAAGTTCCTAACCACTTAACTCTCAAAGGAAACGCCTCCCCCGGGCAGCCATCTTTATTTTGGACGGTGATGTAAAAATTCCAATTCCCTTAGCAAGGAGCTCTGTGCTGAAGACAAGGTTTGCCTCTGTCCAGAAAGGCAGTTTCGAGGTAAAAATTGAATATCCCTAAAGTGACAAAGTATTTTGTCTCCCATTAATTTTGAGAAAGAAAGAGGGGACAAAGAAGCAAAGACAAACACGCAAGTTCCCTCCTCACTCTTCACCCCCGCCCCAGGCAGAAAGGAAGCTAAGGAAAGCCTAGCGCCTCTCTCTCTCTCTCTCTGCCCACCACCTTTAGCTATGGGAGGAAATAAACTACAAACATTCCACAGGAGATGCACACGTGGGCAAGCTTGTATGTCAGCTTAGAGTGTGCACGGGGTGCTCACATTCAGAAGGGACCTGGGAGATGACCTCGTTCATGACTGTCCACCAGAAATAAATTATGAGCCACATACATCGTTTTAAATTCCGTAGAAGCCACAGCAAAAAAAGAAAAACAGCAATTTAATATATCCAAAATATTATCATTTCAGCACGTCATCACTATAAAAATTATTGGATTATTTTACATTCTTTTTGTTATATTAAGTGTGTATTTCACACTCACAGAATTTCTCCTTTTGGATCCAGTTGGCATGCTTTCAAATGCTCCCTGTCACCTGTGGTGAGTGGCCACAGCATGGGACAACAGAGGTCTAACACATCACTCCATCTGATGGATGATCACAGATCTTCTTCAACATCCCTTAAGGAATCATCTGGTTCCTTGCTACTCATATATGGCCAAGTGGCAGCAACGGCATAACCTGGGTTTATTAGAGACGTAGAATCTCAGGCCCCAGCCAGAACCTATTTAAATCAGAATCTACTGATGCTCTCCTCAGGTGATTCATCTGCTCCTGCATGTGAAACTCTGAAAACCCTGTTATCTCCTCTTAAGCGCTTCCTGTGGCAGGGAACTCACCATCCCATCCCCAAGGAAGCCTGTGCCATCTTTAAATGGGTCTAGTTATTAGAAAGGCATTTATCATTCCTTTATTGAGTGCTCCCTATGAGCCTGGCACTGTGCTAAGCACGTCCCATGAATTATCTCATTTAAGCCCAGCACAGCCCTAAAAGAGAGGAACTAATTTTGACTCCTTTCATATAATTAAGAGAAGGGAAACCCCATAAACCTGGATAACTGGCCCTAGATATGTGGCTGGCCAGAACTCTGTTCCTATGCCTGTTTCCTGAGCCACTCACTGCACCAGGGTCTCCCTATTCCTTCTGCCCAATGCCACCCAGAGCCCAGGAGTCTTTTCCAGTTTCAAAGAAAAGCACTGTTGGCGCTCAGGAGAGATGGTCTTCAGCATCAGACTTTATATCTTTGTGGATTTCATTTATTGCTGATTTCATTCTTTCATTTGTTTTCATTTAGTATGTCATTTCTTGCTTAAATACATTCTGTTGGTACCTGCCCGCTCAGCATTTACTTTCCTCATCAAGGTTTAGAACAAGTTCAGAAATGGGCAGCTAAGCAAACAGGCAGAAATGAATAAAAGTCATATGATGCCATTAGATCACTCAAAGATTCCTGGTTTCCAATTAAATAAGGTACATGGCTGGAAAAATCAGGTAAGCTACACATATTAAGGGAGGGACCCCAATTATGTCACTACCCGCATTGAGGAAGATACTGAACTCATCACAGAATGTCATGAGACAGCAAGCTGTGGAACATGACGGAAGTAGTCGGGTGGAAAATGAAACTAATGAGAGGACAGCAGCTTCTCGGGAGTTTTCCTTCTTCACCAAAATGTATCAGTGAAACTCCCAGAAAACAAGAATGTCACTTTCCATCTGTGTTTCTACTCACAGGAAGAAATCGCTGATGGCCCAGCAGAGGGTTGAACATCTATGTGGAACTTGTACTGTTGTTTTGGAAGTAAATTATTTCTCAATTCAAAGCAAAACTCTTTTGTCTTGAATGATAATGGAAATCTTATGATAAAACTTTAGTAAAGAATTTTATTATTATTAAATGAATGCCCTATTATTTAACTATCCAGAAAATCAAAGATCACTGTGCATTTGAGGGAGAGTGAAAGTGGGAGAAGAGAGGAAAGGAGTTAATGGGGAAAGGATGAATCAGAAACAAACAAAAATAGGTAGCACCAAGCAGAAGCCCTCCACAGTCAATCTCTGTAACATACCCTTCTGCCCATTTGTTCCCATGTGATGTGACATGCCTGCATCGATTTTCTCTAAATTAGAAAATATACTCGGATGCCCAAACTTAAGATACACACTACGTGGCACACACAACATTCACCCCAGTGGGTGGTTACAGGGGATCCCAAAGAAATAGTCGTCCTCTTGAGCAGCTGGTTATAAGGAGAAACCTTCAATATCAGTTGATAAAGAACTGTCAAATATATTGAGATGTCGCAGAAAAAATAAGCAGTAGTTGCAAATACGAGTCCTGATTTAAACTCCTAACAGCAGAACATCTTTATTGCAGCCCATGATTGCCCATCCTGATACTTCTGACATGGGCATTTCTACATGGCCAAAGGCACTGGTTGGTGTAAAAATGGTAAATTATTCTCCAGTGCAATCCTGGGCACTACAGCTACTTTTGAAATAAGAACCAAACCCCTTCACTGGCACCTTCCCCAAGCAGCCCAAACTCCACAACTGTTGTGTTCCCTTCATTCATCAAACACTGTATTCACATCAGGCCAGGATCTCCAGAATTCATGAGATTCCAGCCAGCAGGAAACCATAGTTGGTGATGCGCTTCAGATCTGTGACCCCGCCCAAATCTCATGTCGAATTGTAATCGCCAATGTTGGAGGTGGGGCCTGGTGGGAGGTGATTGGATCACGGAGATGGTTTCTCATCAGTAGTTTAGCACCATCTTCCTTGGTGCTGTCCTCGAAATAGTGAGTAAGTTCTTTCGAGATCTGTTTGTTGAAAAATGGTGGCTCGCACTTTGACTTCCCCCATGACTGTAAGTTTTCTGAGGCCTCCCCAGATGCCGAGAAGATGCCAGCATCATGCTTCCTGTACAGCCAGCAGAACAGTGAACCAATTAAACCTCTTTTTTTTTTTTTTTTTTTGATAAATTACCCAGTCTCAGGTATTTCTTTATACCAATGCAAGAATGAAGTGATACAGTTGGTTAATCCACAAGAAATTCTCTAGGGCAGAACCAACCTGTGTCACTCTTGTATCCTCAGGCCTGGAACAATGCTTAGCTCACAGTAAGTATACTGGGTATTCAGTATAAATTTGTCAAAGGACTGGCTGAATGGCCATCCTGGAGGCCTCACTCACATGTTCTGAAAGTCTTCTTTTCCAGCAGTAAAAATCACAGCAGTTGGCCAACATGGTGAAACCTCATCTCTACTAAAAATACAAAAATTAGCAGGGCACAGTGGTGCACACTTGTAGTCTCAGCTACTTGGGAGGCTGAGGCAGGAGAATCACTTGAACCTGGAGGGTGGAGGTTGCAGTGAGCCAAGATTGTGCCACTGCACTCTAGCCCGGGCAACAGAGCCAGACTCTATCTCAAAAAAAAAAAAAAAAAAAGAAAAAAAAAGAAAAGAAAAGAAAAGAAAAGACATCACAGAAGTTAATATTTATTGGAGGTTGACTTTGTCTCAGACACCATGCTAAACACTCTACCAGCATTACCCAATGGAACCCCCCAACATCATTATCAGGCTCAGACTTTTATTTCTATCTTACATACAAAGGAACTATAATACAAAAAGATTAACATGGGCCGGGTGCAGTGGCTCACGCCTGTAATCCCAGCACTTTGGGAGGCCAAGGCAGGCAGACTGCTTGAGGTCAGGAGTTCAATACCAGCCTGGCCGATATGATGAAGCCCCGTCTCTACTAAAAATAAAAAAAACTAGCCGGATGTAGTGGAGCACGCCTGTAGTCCTAGCTACTCAGGAGGCTGAGGCAGGAGAATCGCTTGAACGCAGGAGGCAGAGGCTTCAGTGAGCCGAGATTGCACCACTGCACTCCAGCCTGGGTGACAGAGCAAGACTCCGTCTTTAAAAAAAAAAAATACATTCACATGTCCCATGTCCTCCTGCCAGTAGGTGGCAGAACCAGGATTCGAACTGTCTTGTTTCCAACCATCTCACTTGATGCCTCATTCTGATTTTCATTCTCTGCATCCAGAAGCCCACAGTAACCCAAAATGCTCCCTCTCTGGGGAAGAAAAGGGAAGGTCGTTCTGCAGCAGGGACTGCCATCTTTGAAATGTCCCTGCAGCAATTCCATTCAAAGGTCAATGCATTCACTCATTCTGAAGTTGGAGAAACTTTTCTGGGCATAGGTTCTCTGCCAGGCACTGGAGATACAGCGAGGGATAGTTGGTAGTTTCTCTGCTCCACAGGCTTGTCTGGGGGCAAATGGATAGACTTATAAGGTCAATACAATGTGTCATTGAAACAAACGTCTACTGGACTCTGCCAAGCTAGCATCACCAAGCTAGCACCAGGCAGGGTGTGGGAATGCCACAGACCCTGTCTGCCTCTGGAAGCTGGGCAGCCCACACTTTGGACCAAATGCATGGTCAAGACCAAATGTGTTGCAGGCATGCAGAGGGAGTCAGATTATTGCAAGTTGAGGTCATTGCCACCTCCAGATGAAAGCAAAGCAACCCCAACAGATACACTCTGAGTGTCCCTGTCATTTCTAAGTATGTTTCAGTTGGTGTATTCCCTGGGGATACTTGTTTAGGAGGCCTGGGAAAGGAACACTTGCCATGGCCACATCTGTTCAGCAGCCCGAGGCTGAGGGATTCCCGTGGCCGCCTTCAAGCTGCTATAGTTCCACTTTGGTTAGAAAACCTCGGGAAAATATCGCCGTGGTCAAGAATAAACAAGGCTGGGCTCTTGTTAGTGGCTGGGGATTGCTGTGGTTCAGCAAGGTTGAATAAGCTTCTCGGACTTGGCTGTGACTCTGAACAACACATCTGAGCTGTTTAACACTCCAAAGCATAGCCTCTAGTGGAAATAGCCTGGAGCTGTTTCTCCAGGAGAGCCACACGGGCAAACCCACTTCTCAGAACCCTGCCCAATGCTCAGGGGAATTCTCCAAGCCTTCACTGAACCAGTTTTCCAAAGTACTGTGTAATTAATGACTCCCAGAATAAATCCTCTTCTTGTCACCAAGAAGGGAAAAATAAAAGCATTCCTGCAACTGTTTTATACCTTGGGCAGAGCAAATTCATTTTTAGCCAGTTCAAATAAAGTATTATATAAATCTATGATGTAAATAATAATAGAGGCCAATATTTTATAGGATAGCTTGGCAAAGGCCCCTCAAGCATGTTCATCACTTTATTTATTTATTTATTTATTTATTTATTTATTTATTATTTTTTGAGATGGAGTTTCACTCTTGTTGCCCAGGCTGGAGTGCAATGGCATGATCTCGGCTCACTGCAGCCTGTGCCTTCCAGGTTCAAGCGATTCTCCTGCCTCAGCCGCCCGAGTAGCTGAGATTACAGGTGCCCACCACCACGGCTGCCTAATTTTTTTGTATTTTTAGTAGAGACAGGGCTTCACTATGTTGGACAGGCTGGTCTCGAACTCCTGACCTCAGGCAATCCACCCTCCTCAGCCTCCCAAAGTGCTGGGATTACAGGCATGAGACACCGCGCCCGTCCACATGTTCATCACTTTTAAAATGCAAAAGAGTCGACATAGCGTTTGCAGGAGATGTTATTGCTATTAATAGAACAGTTTGGGCTTTTTTGTTTTCTTTTTCTGTGCAATTTCTACAAGAGCATAGCTGGTTTAGTCTGTGTGGCAGCTGGCATGGGGACTCTCAAGTATAATTTGTTTCTACACAATGGGCGGATCTATTCATTTACTCACAAATATTTATGAGGCACCTATTAAGTGCAAGACACTCAGATAGATGGTGGAGAAAAGACAAAGTCCCCTGCTCATAGACCTAGCATTCCTATGGGGGAGATAGACATTGAAAAAAATAATAAGACATATCTGTTAAATATGATTTGTGATAGATGCACAAAAAATAGAAACAAGAAGTGATGAAAATTGGGGAAGAGGAATATTTTGGGTTTAGGCTCAAGAAAGACCTTCCTACAAGGATAACCTTTAGAGTGAGTTCAGAAAGATGCTCTTGCAAAGGGCAGGGGAAGACCTTTCAGGCATGAGGATGAGCTTGTGCCAATGTATTAGGGCAGACAGAGCACAGATTTGGAGAAACTGGGAGAGAAGCAGTGGGGCTGGAATGTGATGGGTGAGGGGAGGGGGCTGGAGGAGTGGGCAGGGGCCAAGTCAGGTGTTTCCTGCTCTGAAGGCAGCATCTTTTTAAATCTTCTGCCTGGCTTCATTTAGCAACTCCTTGCAACAGACCAGTGCCTGACGTCCTTTCCCTTCCCCCTACTTAGAACCCGGGAAGCATTTTCTTAAGGTTTAAAAAGAAAAACGAACACACTGTGGTCACCCTCTGCTTCGTTCCAGCAATGTCCACAGTGATGAGAAAGCAGGCTCCTTAAAAGGGTGTGGATGATGTTCCCCCAAGGACACATTCTTCCCACCCCAGCCAGCCAACCCAGGGTGGCTGCACTCAGAATGCTGCCTTGGTCGTTGATAATAATTGTTGCATTAATTGGTGCTGTCCAGACCAGACAGAACGTAAAAGATCCCACTGTGTCCAATAATTAATGTTTTTCCCTCACTGCAACGCCATTAATAAGGGGCTCTTCCAAGAAGGGAGTAATTGGCTGGTTGGGCGTCATTAGGGTATTTATAGATAAGCTTTGATCTGGAGACAGAGAGGAAAGCTGATTATGTTTATTTAGACTCTATTATCTATCGCTAATGTGTTATCCTGCGTTCCTATCATCCCCATTCTCTGGGTCATAATGATACAGGGCACATGCACAATGTGATTTCCATGACCTACAACACAGCTTTCTCCCTGTTGCAGGAGAGAGAGGGGGCCGTAGTGGGAGGCTGTTCACAGGTTCTGCTCACTCTCGGAAGTACCAGAAAGACAGTTCCTCCTAATTAAACCTCAGAGGAGTGGAAGTTTCTTGGGTCTGTGATTATCTGAAGGGTTTTTGAAAATGTAAATCTGGGGGGGAAAAATAGAGGGAGGAAGAGGAGGCTTGGATTTGAGAGGATGTCTCAGTGGTTAGCAAGAAGTCTCACGGACTGATGAAATCTACTAGAAATGCACATCTTCCTGGACACGCAGATGTGCATTCAAGCAGTCTCTGTACCCTGGGAACTGGATGTGGGTGGTGCTCTTTCCCCCCAAAGCCTTTGATTTAATTGTTCTTTGCTAGGATTTTCAGAAGAGAATTTTTGTTTTTTTTTTTTAAGTATATCTGTGAACAACAGTGTGAATATACTCAATGACACTGGATTATGCAGTTGAATATTATTAAAATGGCAAATATTACATTATGCAGATCATACCACAATTAAAATAACATCACTAAAAGAAACAGAAGAATATAATTTATAAGCAGAATTTAGAAGCATAAGTAAGGAATAGGGTTTTACCTTTATAACTATAATGTATCAAGGATTCATTTTATTAACCAAATAACCTTCTAAATTATCCGGTTAGCACACAAAACTACTCTCAAGTTAACTTTTTTAAACTCTTAAATTAACAACAGTAATTCAAGAAAATTATTTGGTCAATTAAATCAGTTGCATCTATAGGGTTGTGGAGTGAACTCAACCTTATTCATTTTTACCAACCTCCCATTTAACTTGTTCTGAGGACAGTTTTTTATGCACTCCTGGCTATAATCTCACATGGGTTCAATAGTTGTATCTGTCACTTATAAAACAGAGAACCCAGACCCATCCAATAATAATTTTTTAAAAAGTATAGCTGGATGTGCATGTACATGTATTCTATACACATCAACCCCTTCACGTCTCTCACTGCACTGTGTGGTGGAAAAAAACCTAGAGACTGGGATTCAAGCTCAGGCTCTGCCCCAGGTCCCACAGCATATAAGGGGAAAGGAAGACACATGGCCTCATTAGGCCTCAGCTTCCACACCTGTAAGATGAGGAGGATGCCAAGGTACACTCTGCAAGATTGATCTCAGAAAGAAATATAATGGTGTCTGCGGAGGTACCTGGCACCAACAGCCCCATGAATGTCCATCATGCCTCATCTATGAGAGGAGAGGTGAGTACTGGCCTTGAGTGTGTGAAAGCATCTGACAGGCCTCCCCAACCTCCCCTGCCTTCTCTGCAAAGGACACCCTCAGGATCCTCAGCCTGCCTCTGTTTTTGAAACCGACTCCCAGAAAGTTGACCTGTGCACAAATGCGTGATGTAACTTTGCAAATTAAATGTGTAATGCTTTTAGAACAACGATGCCCTTTCCTCCCCTGCTCCCCACCGCTGGGACCAGGTAATTTGCAGGCTCATCTGTTGTAGGTGTTGGGAATACTTAGAGATATTTTTAGATCCCGGCCTGGGGTCCAAAAGTAAAGAGGCTGGCTCCGGGGACCCAGTGATGCCTGTGGCATCGGTCAAGTAACAGGGACCAGGTGGGAAGTTCTGCGAGCAGGGCAGACCAGGGCGAGTGGCCTGAGGCCAGTGGGTAAAGCAGTAAGTAGAGAAACCAGAAGGAGTAGGACTGACTGCTATTAGGGGCGGTGAAAGGTGGAAGCACCCCCTATCCAAACACACAAACACACACACACTTATTTATCAGATCTTAACCAGATATTACCTAGCTCAGGAAAAGAACTTAACCCCTCTGAGCCTCAGCGACTTCATTTGTAAAGTAAGGAAATGGACCCGCTTAGCTCTTCCGCTGAGGTTGTTCAGGCTGGCAGCACTTTAATTTACAGAGTGTCTGCTGGGTACCCAGCTTTGTGCCAGGTGCTGGAGGGAGAGGCATGAGGGATCAAAGAGAAAAAGAGGAGGTGTAATTGTCACCGTTGCCTGTCAGGTTTGCACCTGGGTCTTCAGGGCATCATGGCACACCTGCTAGGCAGTGTTAAGTAACTGCAGAGGAACAGTTTAGCACCAGGATGGGCACCTTAAGACCATACATGATAATTCTTTGATCTTTTAAGGAGTTATTTGAGGTTCTTTTTAAAACTGAATCAAGATTATCCCCATGTTTCCATCTCTGTTGTTCTTCCTTCCATCTCTGTTGTTCTTAGGAGGTGCAGGCCTTGCACCTCCTAAGAACCTCTGAACTGTTTTTCTTTTCTCTCTTTGCTTCAGCTTCTAAGAAACTCAAAGCCAAATGTGTAGTTCCCAGTCTTTCTGTGGCCTACCTGTTGAGCAATGATTCCTCACTTGAACTTATTTTCTGCCTTATTTCCCTTGTATTTGTGGTTGTACAGGATGCATTTCTACAGGCCAACTCAACTCCTATCAGGGACAAGCCAGGCGTCCCTTGTGGTAAAAAAAAAAAAAAAAAAAAAAAGTTGCAGAAAGGTCGCCCTGTCTCCCCACCCCTTCCAAACCTGAACATATTTCATTACTTCATTAATATCAAACTTAATTATTTTGCAATTTAGTTTGATCTAGACAACCAAGTTTATTAGCATTTCATAAACAATACATTTTATATCTGCTAATGAGGGTTAAAATAGATCAACTCATTTCTTGACACAGTGTTGATATCATATCATGAAAACATCCCCTACAGGAAACTCTCTGCCAGGGCCTCCTCCCTGTCCTAGTCTTGGCTCCGTGTTCCTGTGGAGACCCCAACCTAGTGTGCTCTGTAGGGCAGCACACAGCATTTCTGCACCCAGGGAGCTGGGGACTGCAGCCCAGAAGTGACTAAAGTTCACACATTTTTTAAATCCCCAAAGGGCTGCTCTTCGTGGAGTGACTAAGAGCTGGGCTTTGGGATGGGAGAACCCCTCCTTCATTCCTTCGTTAGTCATTCAATAAATGGAACACTGGCCAGGCACGGTAGCTACCGCCTATAATCCCAGCACTTAGGGAGGCTGCTGCGGGTGGATTGCTTGAGGTCAGGACCAGTCTGACCAACGTGGTGAAACCTCGTCTCCACTAAAAATACAAAAAATTAGCCAGGCATGGTGGTGGGCACCTGTAATCCCAGCTACTCGGGAGGCTGAGGCAGGAGAATCACTTGAACCTGGGAGGCGGAGGTTGCAGCGAGCCACTGCACTCCAGCTTGAGCAACAGGCAACAGAGCAAGACTTTGTCTCAAAAAAAAAAAAAATTAATAAAAAAATTTAAAATTAAAAACAAAAAACAATGGAGCACCTTTGGGGGCCAAACGTTAAGCTAACCACTGAGGAAGCAGGATAACAAGGTAAAGAAAGTCCATGCCCTCCAGGATCTCACCTTGCAGTGTGGTGAGACCACAATCAATGAGGAAGCTATCGAATAAACCGGATCTTTCCAAATGGAACTAAGGTAACAGTGAGCGGCGGCCAGCGGGGCGGCTGGAAAGACCTCTCAGAAGAGGCGGCATCTGAGCTGGCCATGAGAAGAAGAGGGGGAGGCTGCAGTCATGGAGAACCACAGCAGAAGTCTAGAGCAGGAATGAACAGGGCACACAAAGGCACCGCAGCCTAGAGGCCAGCGAGGCTTCCACCCGGCCTCCACCAGGAGGCTTGAGGGTGGAGAGGCAGCCTTCAAGATGCCCGGGAAAACTGCCTGGGGCCTCTGTGAATGCATCTATGGTGACAAGACAATGTCACCCCACTCACAAAATGCTGATGCTAGACATTGAAAGAATCAAAAGAGAGAACAAACAAAAAGTGGGGGTAGAAAATGGGGCCAGAGACTGCCTTCTAAATAAGCCGCGGCCCCCGTGCCAGTGGGCACTGTGGAGATGCCAAAGCCTCCAAGAGTCTGGTCCCTGGCAGGGCCATCTGAGGACCCCAGGCCTCCCCGCAAAGCCTAGCCTGGTGGCTCTGTGTGGTTTGCTGGGCTGTCGAGATGACCACAGAGCTGCGTTGAGAATCACAGACGATCTTTTCTTAGCTAACAAGTGAAAGCTCTTTTCTCTCTGCATTTAGCTTGAGATAATGCTGTTCTGGGCCCGCCTAGGAAGAGAGAAATCTACCTGACAAACAGCAAGGGCTTCTCGCCCCATCCATGAGCGGGTGACGCTTTCAAACCCGGCAAAAAAGGTTCCCCGCGCCAGCAATCTCGGGGCGTTCATTTGAGGCCTGCTGGCGACGTCTGAGCACCAAGATCACACAGCGACAAGCCGGGAAGGCACAAAACTCTACCTCGCCACCTTTTTAATGAGTAAAATCCTCTGGCTGCTGCCAGGGCCCTCAGAGACCAGCTATTAATGAGCGCTTAGAATAGACCGTGCCTGTTTGATCCGTGTACGGTGGCCTGGGAGAGACACTTCAATTTCCATTTTACATCTGCTGCCATGTTCAAGTGTCTCCTTAAGGGCAGGAAAACACTTTGCAAATTTTGTCTTTAAAGAGATATGTTCAAAGAGAGCATCCTCTCCCCACAGCCACATTCTATATGTAAGCACTTTTCAATTTTCAAAGTATATATTTAGATTATGTATATCAAAACCCGAGAGATGCTGCCGGGCCACAGGGCCTCGCTGCATACACACTTCTCTTCCTGCCTCTTGGGGCTGCGAGAAGAGGGCTTTCCGGGTTCATCTTCAGTTTTGTGGCTTCACTCACCGGAATGGGGATGGGTGCAGGAGACAGGGACAGCTGGTGTTTTGCTCTGACTTGCAGATCTTGATCGTAGGCCGGCAGGCAATGTAGACCATACCTTGAATACCATGATTTCCAGACACTTCATCTGCAGTTAAGACTCAAGGCTCCCAGGAAGGGAGGCTGGACTCGGTGCAAGCAGGGCCTGGAAAGGAGGCATGGGTGGCCTGAGCCTGCCAAGGGAGTCAGGGGATGAGGCTACATTCAAGACGCAATTTTCCAGGGGTCTTTCCAAGATTAGAGGAAGATCCAGAGTGGAAGAGAAAGGAGGAGGTGGAGGCAAGAAAACGGCTTTAGAAGAAAGTGTATGCTTGGAGGTCTCAGGAATGCCCCTGTTGTCACAAGGGACCATTGTCAGCCATGTGAGGTGAGGGTGAAGACAGTAAATAAACTGAGGGGTTTTGCAGTGTGCTGGAAAGCATTCTCTCCAGCTCTGGAATTTATCAGCTGTGCAATTTGGGGCAAGTTGCTTAGCTTCTCTGAGCCTCCACTTTTCACTTGTAAAATGGGATCATGATCCCTCAGCCTGCAAGATTGTCATGAGGGTGACATGCCTTGCCACATGTACAGTGCTGGTGTATGGATGGTGCTGGCTCAGTGAGGTCTGTATTTCTGTCTATAGACTAATCATCAGAGAGCAGCTCAGAACAGGAAATCCATCCTCCAGTCAGCCTCAGAAGACCCTCAGGATAAATGTGTCATGAACAGGAAAATAAATTCAGAGAAGTAAAATGTATCTATATTTTGAAAGGGGACATTCTGGGGTGAAAGCCACAGACAGTATGAATTGCTATTGATTTCATCATTGTTGCCACCTCCAGAACAGATGGCCCCGAAAGCACCCTAAGCCTGTGGCATCGCAGGCTGTTTCCAATGATCTCAGAGTGTTACAAAACTCATCAAACCTGAGTTTTCTCTGGTTCAAAATACCACCATTCTCCATCATCAAGACTTTGGCAAGTAAGAGTTGGCAGAGAATCTGGCATTGCAGAGCTTGCTTGCTGCTCCTCCAGAATCCGATCTCCCATTCTTCCCCCATCAAGAGCTCCACTATTCTACAGTCAGTGATATTTCCAGTCAAAGACTCTACTGCCTAGCCCCTCTTACAGCCAGGTGTGGCCACATGATGAAGTTCTGGCCAATGAAACATTAGAAGCTAGTAGGGAAGGACTTCTGGGAAGGTTCTTTGAAAGGGAGAAAAGACAACTAGAGAAAGTCCTTTTTGCTTTACCCTTTTCCTCCTTCCCATTGCCTGGAATGTAGACACAAGGGCTGGCGCTGTAGCAGGCATCCTGAAATACTGAGGACAAAAGCCATATGTTGGGAACGGCAGTGCAGGAGGAGAGACACAGCCCGGGCCCAGATGACTGTGAAGCCACCACACCAGACTACCTAGGACTTCTTCAATCTCAGAGGGAAGTCTGTCTGCATTTAAGTCACTGTTACTTGGGGTTTCTGTAATGTACAGCTAAGCCTGATCCTAATATACACACTTATTTACTAGAGGCTGGTGATTGTGTCAAAGAGGAACTCTGGGTCCCTGGCTACCAGTCCATTCTCAGCAAGAGACACAGTGGGGCATGGGGAGGAAAGGGGCAAATGTCCTGGTGCAGGATGAGGGTCCTAGTACCTATGCATCTTGGCGAGTGCTAAACCTCAGGGTAAGTGACCCATCTCTCCCTATCACCTTCTAGAGACCTCCATTCCTTCCAGCCAAAGCCTGAAGTCTAAGAGAGACAGGTGCCACAGGAAAGGAGCATAGTCAAAATGAGCCCAGGTTTAAGTCCTACCTCTGATTTTTTTTTTTTTTTATACTTTAAGTTCTAGGGTACATGTGCATAACGTGCAGATTTGTTACATATGTATACTTGTGCCATGTTGGTGTGCTGCACCCATCAACTCGTCAGCACCCATCAACTTGTCATTTACATCAGGTATAACTCCCAATGCAATCCCTCCCCCCCTCCCCCCTCCCCATAATAGGCCCCGGTGTGTGCTGTTCCCCTTCCGGAGTCCAAGTGATCTCATTGTTCAGTTCCCACCTATAAGTGAGAACATGCAGTGTTTGGTTTTCTGTTCTTGTGATAGTTTGCTGAGAATGATGGTTTCCAGCTGCATCCATGTCCCTACAAAGGACACAAACTCATCCTTTTTTTATGGCTGCATAGTATTCCATGGTGTATATGTGCCACATTTTCTTAATCCAGTCTGTCACTAATGGACATTTGGGTTGATTCCAAGTCTTTGCTATTGTGAATAGTGCCACAATGAACATACGTGTGCATGTGTCTTTATAGCAGCATGATTTATAATCCTTTGGGTATATACCCAGTAATGGGATGGCTGGGTCATATGGTACTTCTAGTTCTAGATCCTTGAGGAATCACTATACTGTTTTCCATAATGGTTGAACTAGTTTACCAACCTCTGATTCTTACCAGCTGTGTGGCTTTGGGCAAAAGCCTCTTAACCCTTAAGCCTCAGTGTTATCCTCTGTAAAGTGGGAATCATAGTAACACCTACCTCAAAGGGCTGCATGGATAGTGTAAGTAAAATGCCTAGAATTCAGTTCTTAAAAATGATAGCTGTTATTATTACAGATTCATTATGAATTGACAAAATTATTTTCAGAGAGAGGTCTTGGGGCAATGGCATGTCCTCTCTGTAAATGCAGAAGGTAGCAATGCTTAGGCACTGCCCTGTGTCTTCCAGGGAAGGTGGAATCAGCTCTTGTGCCAGGAAGGTCTGTTCCCAACTGTCTGAGAACTGGAAAGAGGACAGAAATGGGAGGGAGGAGACCCAACTCCTGTCATTGACTTTGCACTAACTAGCTCTTTGACCCCAGACAAGTCCACCTACTCCTTCTGAACCTCAGTTTCCCCACCCATGTAATGAGGATGCCAGACTCCATTTCTGAGGTTCCTTCTAGCATCAAAGTGCAGCAATTCCATGAATACAGGCAGCCTGGAGAACCAGGATCAAAACAGTCAATCTGCCTGCTCTCGCTTTGACCTGCTGGAAGTCTTAGCCCCAGCCTCCTCAAACCTGCTAATCATTTTCCAATGTTCTTTCCTCTTGTATTCCGATCATATCAAGGGTCTGATCCAGAACAAAGCATCATTTCTGCAGACACTGAGGCTAAATCTAAGGACTGGGTCAAGAGGAGATTTGAGGGAGTAGTTTGTTTTACTTCATGAACATTTCCTGTAAAAATTCAGATGTGCAAACCTAATACATTGGAAAACTATTGGTTTCTAATGGAGTTATCTAGAAATACAATAAATTTGCTCTTCTAAGAGTCTCCCACGTAGATGATGGGAAGGAAATTTTGCAGAGTGCCTGGCTCCCATGCTTGAGGTCCTGAACTAGATATTTAATACATGTCATTTAATCTAACCCTCTCCATAAACATCCATCAGGTGAGCAATACCATCCTCATTTTGCCAATAAGGTAGAGGGATAGTGAAGTTATATATATTTTCCTTAAATCAAGGACACACAGACAACAAGTGGTTGAGCCAGGACTATAATCTAGATCTTATCTAGCTGGTCACCACTGTACCATAATCTCAAGGCCTGAAAGAAAATGGCAAAATATGGGAAGATGGATAGGCCAGGTATCAGAACAGTTTTGTCCTAAAACCAGCTGCCACTGGCTGGCTGTGTGACACAGGGACAGTCACAGAATCTCTCTTTGCCTGAATTTTCTCATGTGTCAAAGGTGCATATTGGACTGGGTGCGGCGGTTCGCACCTGTAATCCCAGCAGTTTGGGAGGCCAAGGCGGGTGGATCACCTGAGGTCAGGAGTTCAAGACCAGCCTGGCCAACATGGTGAAACCCCGTCTCTACTAAAAATACAAAAAAATTAGCTGGGCGTGGTGGCGGGTGTAATCCCAGCTACTCAGGAGGCTGAGTAGGAGAATCACTTGATTGAACCCGGGAGGCAGAGGTTGCACTGAGGCAGGATTGTGCCATTGCACTCCACCCTGGGCAACAAGAGCAAAATTCCATCTCAAAAAAAAAAAAAAGTGCTGATATTGGACAGATCAGAGCTTGCATGCACCTGCTAGTAGATCTCCAAGCTGCCACAATGCCTCCATCCCACTCTGAATTCAATGTATACCAGGACCACCAAGTAGAGAGTAGGTAGCCATGGAAACAATGCCTTGATGCCTGCTCTGCTTGGGGCCCTCATAGTGAGCACATCTCCCCAAGTAAAGGCTGGGGAACTTGCCTTCACTCTGCCTTTCCCTGGCCCTCTCTGACCACTCTGGAAGCCTGCACATGTCTCCATTGGGTTTCCAAATCCAGGCAGATCTGCTTACAAATCTGAATGTGCAACATGGACTCTGGGATCATTGAGGGCTTCTTTAAAGGTGCTCCCCAACCCCCATTCTATTTAGAGGCTGTCTTCACCCAGTAGTTCCATCAGTAGGTGAGGCCCCTCACTTCCATTAAAGTTCACCTGTATCAGCCATGCAGTGACAAATGATGGAACTGCTTCCTGACATCCTATGAGGCTGTTGCAGCATATAGATGATGTTGCTGTAAAAAATTTAACAGAACAACAATTGACACTCGAAGGCTTTTGGATTCGCCAGTGAATCTGATGCCCACGTGTTGCCAAAAGCATTTATTGTCTCATAATTTGATTTACTTTTTTCCACGCTGCTCCTAGGGCCTGCAAGTAGGGGCAAAATGGCTGAGGCCTCCAGATGCCACAGAGGCTAATAAAGCGTGCTGTGCTCCCAGCATGCTCTCTGCTGTCAGAAACCGGCAATTAACTTAATAGGGTTCTTGAAATGGAGTCGATCCGGGAAATGTGGCATGTGTTGACACTCTCCTGCTGATCCAAGCAGCCTCCCACCATTGACTTGCAGGGTCTGTTTGCTATTTGAATTATTTAGGAGCTTGTTATGTGAATTAAAAAGCAGCACTTTGCAGCATTAAGTCTAATATTTTATGATCTTCAATTGATTAGGTGGGCTTTCAGGATTACATGGAAAGGTTAAGATAAAACACGCCTCAGACAGGCGACTTTCACCAGTCTGCTTTGCTTTTCAAAAACCTAGATGAAAACCCAAAAAGGGCCTCCCTCTTTTTTCCCTTCCACTCGAGTCTTCTGGAACCTGTTTTTTGGGGCCATCAGGGAGCTTTATCACCCTGAGGATACCAGGTGTCCTGAGTTCTCAGGACCAAAAGGAAGCTGGTCCCCTATTTCTCTACCTTTGTCTCTTTCTTAGCCCAAAGCTACCATTGATGACATCATGCCCAGAAGGACTGCATTCCAGGCCTGGGCCTGCAAAGAGAAAGCCCTGCAGTGGGTCAGTGGGTCCCATCCACTCGCTTGGACCTGAGATGGGCACCACTGCCATGCCTACCTTTGGCCAGGGGTATAGGTAGCACACGCCCCACACAGCACACAGACCACCAAGATTCAAGGGACCTCCCTCTGCCATGTGTGCCAGCTCATGCTCTCCCTGTCCTGCCAGGTCCCAATATCTTCTCCCCTGGTCAATGACAATGGGATTCTCCTGGACTTCTCCCCCTACTCCCATTCCAATCTGCCCTACGCTTTGCAGTCAGAAGGATTTTTCTAAAACTCAGCTCTGGTCATAACACTCCATGCTCAAAAACCTTCATTGGTTCCCAATTGCCTGTTAAGTACATACTCTTCAACCTGGCCCCACCTCTCTTTCTAGCCTCATCTTCTACTGTTCCCATAAAACCAGCCAGACAAAGATGCTCATTATTCTCAAAACACACCTGTGCTTTCTCAACTGTGAAGAAGTGCTTGTGGCATTCACTTGGTGCATTATGCCTGATATGCTTTGGCTGTGTCCCCACCAAATCTCAACTTGAATTGTCTCTCCCAGAATTCCCACATGTGGTGGGAGGGCTCCGGGGGAAGTAAGTGAATCATGGAGGTGGTCTTTCCCATGCTCTTCTCATGATAGTGAATATGTCTCACGAGATCTCATGGGTTTATCAGGGGTTTCTGCTTTTGCTTCTTCCTCATTCTGTCTTGCTGCCACCATGTAAGAAGTGCCTTTTGCCCTCTGCCATGATTGTGAGACCTCCTCAGCCATGTGGAACTGTAAGTCAAACCTCTTTTTCTTCCCAGTCTCAGGTATGTCTTTATCGGCAGCATAAAAACAGAGTAATACAATGCCTCTTTTCATCTATTAAAATTCTACAAGTCCTTGATAATTAGAAAGAGTAAAGAAGTATATAATATAGAGCTTACTGTGTTTCACACACTTTACATGTTAATTCACTTATTTAATCCTCCTGGTCATCCTATTAGGTAGGTACTTTTATCACCTCTATTTTAAAAGATGGTAAAACTGAGACTCCGAGGTTAGATAACTTCCCCAAAGTCATTCCGCTAACAAGTGACAAAGCTGGGATTCAAATCCAAATAGGCAAGGCTCATCCCAATCCCACTTCCTGGGTAAAGCCATCTCTACCTCTACCCTTGTGACCTCTTTTTCCTTTGAGGAGAGCTGCATCCACCTTTCCATGGCACTGACTTATTTGGGCTGGAAGTGGAGGTACACAGCCCCCTCTCTGCCAGGATGCCAATGCTTGGGACAGTCGAGCATCCTGCGCATCATCACAGGGCTGAGGGCCAGCGTTTGCATGCAGTAGGCGCTGGTTCACCCTGACTGCAGAAGGGCTTCCACCCAAAAGTCCCCGCCCCTAGAGGAGCACCTACTTGGTCCTTGATGCACTTTCCAAGTGGCAGGAGTAGGCACTGCAGGTGCCGAGGGAGTGAAAGTGCAAGCTCTAAAGGCAGAGGATTTGGAATTTGAGTCTAGGTTCCACGTCTCCTAACCTACACAAACTTCTTTTTCTCACCTGTAAAATAGTGATAACAGCAGTTCCCACTCAGTAAGGAAATTATCAAAGTGAAATGAAATAACTCATTGAAAGCACCTGACCTACATTGCTCCCAGCACACAGTTAAGGGCCAGGAAATGCTAGTCGTTATGACCATTGGATTGACCCAAGCTGTTCGACTCCTCAGCTCTGGGACTCTGGGCCTGGCATCTTCACATCTCCTCTTCCTCACCTGCAACATAGGCTATTTAAAACTCATCTCATAGGATTGGGGGGGGTGGTAACGAACTAAGAGAAGGGCCTGGAACAGAACAGGCATTCGATATATACACATAAACCTCACTCAAGCTGAGGAATTTTATTTTTTCCAGAAGACCATCAGGATGGTCCCTGATCCCTGAAATCAACAACTCTATGCAAAACAAATGATGTCTGCTGTGCACCCCAACCCTGCAGCAGTCAAGGGGAATGATAACAGCACAGCCTCAGCCTCTGGGGAGTGTGGGATTGAACGGGGAGGCCGCGCTGAGACCCCATCTCACCCAAGGCAGAACCAGGGCAGGGCTGGATGGGGAGGAAGGGGCTCCAGAGCAGAGTCTCAAGGGCTCAGTTGGGAGGAGCTGCAGTCTGCCTGATTCTCTAACCTGTGATCCATCAAATCTATTGGGTGTGCTATGAGGCTGAGAGCAAGCACTTTGGCAACTGCAGTACGAAGGAGAGTGTCGATGTGATTAGCGGTGCCTTTGTAGGAGACCTGTGCCCTGAAAGGCCAGCTGTCACTAAAATTCCTTAGGTAAGGGGCTGTCTTCAGAACCTCTCTGTTGCAGGGAGACCCTGAAGCCAGGAAGTTGCTCTCAGGAATTGTCTCACTACCATCAGTAACAACTGCTGGGTCTTGCTTTTTAAGGCAGTAAGTAAACTAAGAGGGCTGGAATCAAGAAGACTCTAAAATACATGCAAAATCTTGAATGCATGTAAGTAGATGTGTACACTAGATACAAGTTCTGTAAAATTCAGTGTTGTCAGGACAGGCTTACTGCTAGCTGCAGTAACAAATACCCTGTGTGTCTCAATGGTTTCATACAAAGTGTCCCAGTCCAAGCAGGCCTGCAGGGAACAGGCAATGAAGGGCAGGGTTTTCCTGGCAGGGGCTCCAGCATCTTTGATACATAGTTCCCAAGGTCCTGCTGAGCACTGACAGTCAGTTGCCAGATGGAGGCGAAAACAAGCAAGAAGGATCTTACAAGAAATTTTAGGGGCCAGGCCTGAAAGCAGCATATATTATCCCTACCCATATTCCATTGGCCGGAACTCAGTCACGTGGGGCTCTGACTCCAAAGGAGGTTGGGAAATGTCTTCCTGTGCACCCAGAAAGGAAAGAAAACTGGCTTGGAGAACACATCAGTCTTTCAAAAGGGCTTGGACGGGAAAAAATGTTAAAAGGGCAGGGAGGTGAAGAAGAATAATAAGCACTATTTGCTTTATGTACACTATTTAATCCTATCAGTAATTGATTTTTTAAATTTTATACCCATTTAACAGATAAAGCAACTGAAACACAGAAAACTAGGTCACTACCTGAGATCACACAGTGGTAAGTGGTGAAACCAGGAGTATACTTCCGGCTCATCTCTTGTCAACATAGAGCTGAAAAGGCATTCCACTTTGTGACTGTCGTGTGTTACATATTTTGAATGGGAAGGCAAATGTGCGTAGAGAAGACAATGTTGAGCTGATATTTTGGGGTCAGCTAATAGTTATTGCCTGCTTATTCTGTAACAAACACCATTCAAAATGCTTTTCTATATATTGCATAATTGACTCCTCCCAATCCAGTTATGACCTTACCTTTATGGATGAGGAAACTGAGGCATAGAGAAATAATATAATTTGCTCAAGGACCCATAGCTAGTAAACAAGGAATGGGGCCTCCATCCCCAGTGGCTACACTGAGGAGTCCTATAGTGACTCCTCATTCCCATTCTTGCACTCATTCAGCACGGAGTTGCTCTTGGTCACCCATGAGATCAAAGCAAGCAGTGAACATGCCTTCATTGTCCTCATGCCCCATCATACAGTCTAAATCTGCCTCCTTGGAAGTCACGGTCTAAGGGAAGGAACCCTCCCAAGGGCATATGGGCATCCTGGTAAAGTCGCCAGTTACTGGCAACCTGAGCACCATGCCAGGGCCCAGCAGCCCATTTAGGGTGACACCACAATCCCAGAGGCAGCTGACATCCCCTTCACAACCTTACTAGATTCACCCAGTGGCTTCATGAAGGGAGTATTTTTACTATTTCGGACCACCCTGTCATTTAAGCCAAAATAAATTCAGCCTCTGGGGCCAGAGGTAGGTCTGATGTGAATGCGGAGGGAAGCCAAGGCTACATTGCCTGTCGTACGCATGCCATCCTGGCCCTCCAAGGTGTTGCTCACACTGGGGGAGGTCCAGGCCCACAGCGAGCTCCTGGGGATAGAGCATGTTCCCTTGCCTTGCACCTTGCTCAAGTCCAGGGTGTTGACCACAAGCCTTTAACACAACAACAGCAAGCTGGTGGGTAGGTGGACAGGTTGTGGAATTGCCCCCAGACACTCAACAGGGGTATTATGTGGATGGTAGATGCCCTAAGAATAGGGAGGGCTGGGACGGGCACGGTGGCTCATGCCTATAATCCCAGTACTTTGTGACGCTGAGGTAAACAGATCACTTGAAGCCAGGAGTTCAAGACCAACCTGTCCAACATGGTGAAACCGCATCTCTACAAAAATACAAAAATTAGCCGGGTGTGGTGATGCGTGCCTATGATCCCAGCTACTCAGGAGGCTGAGGCACAATAATCATTTGAACCTGGGAGGTGGAAGTTGCAGTTAGCTGAGATCACACCCCTGCACTCCAGCCTGGGTGACAGCGAGACTCTGTCTCAAAAACTAAAAATATTAAAAAAAAAAAAAAAAAAAAGGCCGGGCTCGGTGGCTCACGCCTGTAATCCCAGCATTTTGGGAAGCCAAGGCAGGCGGATCACGAGGTCAGGAGATCAAGACCATCCTGGCTAACACAGTGAAACCCCGTCTCTACTAAAAATACAAAAAATTTCGGCGGGCATGGTGGCGGGGGCGGGTAGTCCCAGCTACTCGGGAGGCTGAGGCGGGAGAATGGCGTGAACCCGGGAGGTGGAGCTTGCAGTGAGCTGAGATCGCGCCACTGCACTCCAGCCTGGGCGACAGAGCGAGACTCCGTCTCAAAAAAAGAAAAAAAGAATAGGAAGGGCTGAAAGATGTGAAAGTGCTGAGGTTGTGGGGAGGAGTCACTCAGTATAATGTGCAGCTAAAGTGGAAGTTCAGAAGCAGAAGAGAAGGGCGGCCTTCTTCCCAAGCTGGTGCGGGGATTCTGCAGAGCTGCAGCAAAGCTGCGGGGACTGGAGTCAGCTGCACTTGGGTCAGAGACCAGCTCCTCTGTTCATTAGCTCCAGTTCTTTCACCTCTCAATGTCTTGGCCCATAAAATGGATGCAATTTCAGTCTCGACTTCCAAGGCTGCAGAAGGCCCACTGGGGTTGACCACACAAAGCACCAGCACCAGGCCCGGCTGGCTGGCATCTGCAAGTGTTGACCCAGGTGCCTTTGAATCCAATCCTTCTAGAAAAAGATTTTTTTAAAAAAAGTAACAGATTTAATTCTCTAATAATCTGCATCATCAAATGAGACATCTTATTATTTTATTTTTATAGCCAGTTTGCATTATTTTAAAATCACTTCTTCATTTTCCATGTGCCATGCATCCTGAACTAGAGGGCATGAACTCTGAGGTGGGTGGGTCACCTGGCTGCCCAGCATGGACCAGAGCCATGGAACTGAGTGTTTCTGAGGTCAGCAGTTTGCACTTCACAGAGCGCTTCCCTGTATGTTATCTTCTTTAATCCTCATTCACAGTGGCCCTGGGGAGCAGGTAGAGCTGACCTCAATACCCCTGTTTACAAACAAGGAAATAGAGATTCCCCAAGGGTTTCAGTTAGGAAGCAGCAGCTCTGGGGCTCTAAGCCAGGTCTTCCAACTCTAAGCACAGGGTGTTTTGAACACCTGAGCAATCAGAGACTCAGCACCCTCTGGGCTGCCTGCACATCAGCACGTGGGCACCATGAGTCTCCAACAGAGGCCTCACGCATGGTTAGGGTAACAGCAGGGACCCTGGAGCAAAGGGTCTCTGAGTTCAAATCCCAGCTCTGCCACTTTCTAGTCCCGAGATCATGGGCAAGCTGTAGGATCTGCCTCACCTATAAAATGGAGGTGATGTTACTCCCCACCACCTAGGGTTGCTGCGAAGATTTCAACAGCTAATAATATGTGTTAAGCAGTTAGAACAGGGCCTGGTATGTAGTAAGAGCTGAAATATGTCACTATTGATCTCCTATGCACGGAACTACCCCCTCCCACCCATCTTCTCAGTTTGCTTCTGTGGCTTTGTGCCCCGAAAGGGCTGAGGCTGTTTCCTATCCCTTTTGGGGACTGAAACAGAGGGACAGTGCAGCATGATGGTTAGGAGTGTAGGTCCTGGTTCCAAGCCCAGACCCTGCAACCTCCTGGCCATGTGATCTGTTTCTGTGTTGAGCCTCAGTTTCCTCCTATAAGGGGACAATAAAATAACCTATTCGTGAGTATTGTATGAAGTCATGTAACACACATGAAGCGCCTAGAACAGTTCCTGGCACATGGGAAGTGCTAAACAAGTGTTAGCTATTATTGTATCTGTGTCCCCAGCACCCACTACTGTGCCCAATGGTGCTAAGCAACTGCCTTTGGATACGTGAATAAGTTGAATATTTATGTTTCTTGTTCTCTGGATAGCAAGAGATCCTCTCCAAAGTCGAGCCCAAAGATAGGACCCTGGGATGGGAGTTGCTACCAAGGATGGTCACTGTGGCCCAGATACTCATTGTTTACAATGATCTCACTGAGTAAATAAATAGCATGAGACAGGAGGCAGGCCAGTTTTGGAAATACTCCACCCCTGGCTCCAGCCGGGGCACTGAGATACAATAACCCTGGCCAGTTGACTCATCTCAGCCCCACCCAGCCCCTCAGGCTCCCTCATTCGGCCTGGCAAGCCTAGCAGGAGCCAGTCTAAAGCAGCTGGCTCTGGGGAGAAGAAAAAGCAGGTGTGAATCTGTGACTAATGCCAAGCCACAAGAGGGGCAGTCAAAGGAACAGAGAAGCTCTGACCGAGGAGGTTAAGGACAAAGGCCAGTGCCACAAGATGCAGTCACTGGAGGGGGAAGGGGGCATCGAAGGGTAGATAAAGCAGGCATTGCTGCACTGCTGGTGGAGGTCTAGAGGGTTGCTAGGGCCCGGCTGGGCCACAGCCAGCACAGCCCTCAACTGGAGAGGAATCCAAAAGGCCCCTGTACCATCCCTCAAGCCCCATCTTCAGGAAGAGGGAGCTGTGGAGAGAGTTCACAGAAGCTGGCCCCAGCCCACAGTCAGAATTTGTCAGGGTAGAAAGATGGTGACAAAGAGAAAAGTCTCCAGTCGTCTGGCACCCTTCTTGAGAACCTAGATTTCTTTAGAAAATTGTTCCTTTAATTTTGAAAATATAATTTCCATGTCAGTGATTTCACTTACAGCCTTGTAAAACAGACTTTGGCACTTAGAAAGGAGGCAGGTCAACCACGTTGGCATGCTTGTTGGAAAGGAAGTGACTCCATTCATTCATTCCACAGTATTTGAGTGCCTACTATGAAGCAGACACTGATCAAAGTGCTGGGCACCTGCAGAGAACAAGAACACAAGGTCCCCATTCTCATGGAACTTACATTTTGTGGAGAAGAAGACAGTCAAAAAACACTAAGCAAATGGTGAAAAACATTCAGATCAAGAAAAACACTAGGAAGAAAACAAAGAGGTTTATGAAAGCGAAGGGTGGGGTGGTTGATGGTGGTGAAGACCTCTCATCTAGAAAGGATGAGCTGAGGCCGGAAGTAGAGCCATGACGGGCAGGGCAAGAGCTCTGCCTGCAAATACAAAGGCCCCGTGGCAGGGACACGTTTAGGGAGGTCCAGGAAAATGAAGAAGATGGACACGGCTAAGGCGGAGTGACCCCTGCTAATATTCACTGGGCATTGTACCTTGTGCCAGGCCACATTCTAAGCACTCTATTGGTAGCTCATGAAGTGCCCATAAGGGCCCTTGAAGGTGGGGTTTCGTTAACTCCATTTACATCTGGGAGGCCAGAGAGGTTAAGGAATCTGCTCCAAGTCACCCTTTAAGGACAGGGCAGGCAGGATTCCATCCTGGCATTTCAAATCCAGAGCACTTTAGAGCAGACGCCGCAGCAAAAGTCTGAGAACATATTTCCCATGGGCCTCAGGAAGGAGTTTGGATTTTGTACCAAGTACAGTGGGAAGTGGTCAGGGCCCACAGTCCTTCAGAAGTCAGTTCAATCGTTGTTGAGCACTCAGCCCGGTGCTACGTTCTATCCCAAACCCCCTTCCTGCGCGCCAGGCTGCCTGTGGTGAGCCTGGGGTCGGGACCCTCGGCATGCGGCCCTCTCAGCTACAGGCGACCCCCACTTTCCCGGCCGGCCCTCTCAAAGCTCTCACCCCCGTGTCTCCTGTCCCACCTGAACTTCTCCCGCTTCTAGATGAGAACTGGAGCCCTGCGGCTCAGGTCTTAGGCTCTGAGAACCCAAGATCGCCCGGGGATGCGCAGCGCACAGCCCACCGTACTGCGCCCAGACGGTGTTCGCAGAGGGGGCCTCTCCCCGCCTCTCCCTCCGCTGCGCCGCAGTCTTCCGGAGCCCTCCGGCGGATCTCTCGCAGAGCGAAGGTTGCTCGGGTTAACCTGTTATCAAAGCGCGCTGGATCACCAACCCGCCCGGGGAACTCTTTGCGCCGGCAACTCGGCCTTGTATTTCCAGCACCATAAGCCCCTGGTACCCGCAATGCGCACGCAGTTTGCGTCCTGGCTTTGGCGCACAGACGCTGACCCCAGCAGAGACCCTGGCTCTGAGCGAGTTCCCAACTCTGTGACCCCCCGCACGGTGACACCAGAACATTCCATCCTGGAACATCGGCGACCCTAGGCTTCCCAGCCTGGTGGTGGCGCAGCCTGATTGGCAGGTTCCTCCGTGGCGGGGGTGGGGGACCCGGGGAGAGCCGTTGTGCACAATTGCTGTTTTTACTCCTGCCATCATTAATTCAACTATTGACAGAGAAAGGAGGGTCCGCCGCAGCTTTGTGTCACGCACTCACTGTAATTTACTTGAAAAGAATTAAATCTCAATTACCTGCCATTTGTTTTGCATAAAACGAGCCTGTAATCGCAGAGCGCTTGAAAGGACAACAGCCCCATTGTTGCCATATTAGAACAATATTTCCCAATTTGAAACTTAAAGCATTCGAATTAGCAGCTTTGTTTGACGGTGGCCCAGGGATAGGCAAGACTGACACACCAGTTCGGACGCCAGACACTACAGTTAACAAGCATAATTTTCATTCACTGAAGTCTAGACCGATTTTTTAAATTGTTGCACTTATTGTACAAGTGTACCTCCCAAATGTTGGCAAAGAAAATGCAATCTTTTATCTGTTACCTAGCCCAGTTGATAACTTATCTAAATGCCATGAAAATTCCTATTGCTGGAGTTAAAATCAGAACAAACTGTAATTAACCCACTTGAGATTTGTTTAAATGTCCAAAGAAATCACACTGTTTCTCAAAGTTACTTCTGTTCTCATTTTCTCTCCTTTCAGATACGGTGGTCATGTAAATATGACTGATTAGCTTTTAAACCAAGGCTTTAAAATGTATTTAGAATATTCAGTTCTCCAAAATTACCTCACTGTTAACTGGTGTGTTCAGCAAATTTGGAGCAGAGCTGGTTTTTTAACAACTTCTGTAAAAGTAAACATGCTTTGAGTGAGCTGCAGTTTCCATTAGCATTCATGGCTTTTTAGTAACAAAATGTAACTGTTCAATTAAGCTTGAGTATTAAAAAGAACCCAGTTACTGATTGTAAGAACCCTTCAACAATTAGGAAAAACAGCAAATACAAAAATCCGATTGGTAACATTGGAAGCTTTGTGCAGAGAGGGTAACAACCTGTTATAGTAACTTTTGCAAATGAAAATAAAGTGGCAGAAAAGAAGGTCGAAAGTAGAAAAGATGAAGGAATAAAAAGGTAGAATTTTAAAAATCTGATTGGCAAAAAGCAAGCTGAAATGCAGATTTAGTTCAGGGAATAATTAAAATGTAAAATAAGAAAACCTGATAACCCAGGAAAACAAGTCAGGGAAGGAGTAAAATGCATTTGCTGTTGTTACCATCGGACTCACCCAATTCTGAAAAGTGCAATTTTATGATTGAAAGATGACTCCTTTTTTAAGAGTTTTATTTTTTAAAGAAAGACAAATGGGCACTGGCTTAAAAAAATGAATGACTTTTTAAAGGAAAAAATATTGTGTTGTCTGCTGTCCTTTTTGTTTTCACATATGTGAAAATTTAAATGTTTAATTTTATTCATAATGACTTTTAAATTTTTTAAAATAATTTTTCCTTTATTCTGCTAGGTGAGAATAAATGTTTGGCTTCAGCAGAAAACAAATTATATATGGAGCAAACCAAAGACTCAATTGCATTTTTCGTGATTGGTTGTTGAACAATAATCCATAGAGGTGGGGGAGGGGGATTCATCAGCAAATGAAACAAAGTCCCCGATCTATATTCCTATTCTGATGTCACCTCCTGGAATATCGGCAACATTTTAAGTTCCAACCTAAGCCATGAATTCCTTCAGAACAAATCAAATGTCTTTAAAGAATATTTCTGTTTGAAAAGGAATTAAGCTCTCCTGAAAGAATTTTAAAGGTTGTGATATTCACAGTCTGATAAAGCAGCACCTTTAATGAAATTCTAATTAGCAATTTCATGCACTTTGCTATTAGTCATATCAGATTAGTGCACATTTTCACAGCCTTCCTTTAATTAAGTGCACTTATTCCAAGTTTCAAACACTTTCCTTATAAGATGAAAACTGTGCTGAAATGTTATTTAGTAAACAGAGGAAGTGTGAACGTGTAGGTGTGCGTGTGTACAGAGACGGACATTTTAACTGTCTACAATTTTTTTTTTTTTTTTACCTTTAGAGTTGGTGCACTCAGGTTTTCATCCCTTCTTTCTTGTATTCACAGTATTTCCTCATATTTCTAAGAGGCCCATTCAAATCCTTACCCAAAGTGCAAATCATGTATTTTGCTTAAAATATATTTCCTGTATGTGTATATATGAAGGATGTTGTGGATTTTTTTTGCTTTTTTGCTTAAAACACCTCCATATAGATTTGTGTGTATATGTACATATATGTATGTATTGTGTGTGTATACAGAGAGAAACTGTACAATCTACAATATCTAATTTTAAAATCTCTGAAAAGCAATGAGCAAGTATTTATCTATCTCATATATACCCACTCCCCACTGCCTTTTGCAGCTACCTCATTTCCTTTGAAAACAGCAATCCGATTTCATTCTACCTTCTAAATTTTATTCCGAAGCTCCAGCCGGGAGCAGCCTGCGAGCTTCATGAGCCGGATCCGTGGGTCGCAGGACTTCCTTCACTGCAGACTTCATTTCTCCACTTCAGGAGCCTGGCAGTCAAATCAGTCATTTTCAGGCAAGGCAGGACCTACCCCAGGGCGCACACCCTACAAACCCCTGAATCCCCCCCGGGTTCATCCCTCCCTCCCAGCCTGCTGGAGTGTTGCTCCAATTCAGGGAGATTATATTGTCTGGGAATGGACTTGATCTTATGAGTAGCCTTTTGTCAAGAGGAAATTTTTGTTGCCTGTTTTGCTCAGAGGTTGAAACTTGTAATATCTTAACTAATTGCCTGCATTTCTAACACATGTTCTCTTGTTGGTGTCGTTCATTTATACTGTAACATTTTTGACATTTTTAGATCCTCTCCTGGGACGCCTGGGCCTCTTAGCAGTTCTCTCCATGAAGAGTGTTTGCCTAATGATTACTGACTGACATCTCAATAACTAGCAATGTATGAGTTGGATGCATCTATTGAAGAGTTCTGGGGTGTGTGTGTATGTGTGGTGTGTGCAAGTGTGTGTGTGTATGTGTGTTTTAATTCATGGTCCACTTTGTCAAGTCATGTGTGAGCCATAATTTAAGCTAATAATTACCAGACATGAATTCAATGAAACATTGGTGTCTACACTTTAAAAAAATAGTCCTGAATTTTAATGCATTCAGAAAACGTTTGCCTAGGGCCAGGCTGGGTCCAACGCGCATATGGAAGCACTTTAAAAGTGATAAATGATTTGGAATCTACCCTGTCTACTGGTGTGCTTCTCAGGAAAGAAAATTAGAGCTAACAGGTGTTAGATAGGGAATGCTGGGGCATTTTAATAGAATTGTCAAAATGTTGGTACCAGATGTTGACATGAATGCACACAACTCGGAACATAATGCCGAGCAGCCATTTAAATAATTATTTGTTTAAATTTCAAGTCGCCAGCAGGAAATCTTTACTTTGTTCAGCACCTTTCTCTACAGACCATCCCCCGGCTCTCTCCCCTACGATTTGCATCAAAGTGTAATGGCTGCTCGGCTCACATATGCATGCTTTAAATAATCCATGCCTGTCAAATTTCATTTTTTCTTTTCAGATCATACTCATCGCATCCCCGTCCTCGCCAGCCTTGAAGTCAGCCTCAATGTATTCGTATACGAGAAAAGATGATTTAAATACTGCCAGTTACAGGATAATTAATCTTTGAACTACTCAGTAACTTCAAATGTATATACCAAGTAATCTGCATGAACTTGTAATTACTATGTATTTATACGATATTTCCCATGTAATCACCAAGTCGTTACATGGTTATGTGAGCCTTGTAAATTATGGCGATAGCAGAAAACTAATCTTGCCCATGCCACTGCAGAAAGCCCATTCAGGAGCCGCTGGTATCCACCACAGTCAATTAATTGAAGGATCCAGAAAGAGTCTATCTTTTAAAGGACATGAAGACGTTTGCCTGCAATAAAGTCCCAAGTTTAAGAAATATTGGTCGGTTGAGAGCCTGGTGAGGTGGGTAGAGAGTGGCCTTTGTCATCAGCTTACACACAAAGACTGTGACTGGTTTGGGCCATTTATTGCTGCTAGAGTTGAAAAGCAATTGGAGAAAAAAAAAATCTCAGGGCAAAATCCACCATCGCTTCCATAAGCAGCATTCTGCTTATGGAATAATATTCTGAAATAAATTCCAACATGAGTTTCAAAAGCAAACCCAGAGGCAGATTTAGTTCATCATCTTTTCGAACCCAATTAAAACGGAGCAAAGCCTCCAGTTTTTCCAGACCAAGGCATCTTGTTCTGATGTTCCAAAAGTCAGCTCTTTCATGAGTGAACTGTGTGTGCATGTGCACGTGCACACCTGTGCCCATACACATACACACACACACACACACGCACACACACACACACACACACACACACAGGTTCATGGGCTATCTTAATGTCTTCAAAATCCACATTGGATCCTGGGGCCCCTTTTATTCAAAAGCAACCATCCAAACGGGAAGGACTCCTCTCCTTCTCGTAAGGGTCCTCTCCTTTCTCCCTGGCAGGACAGCTGGGTCTGTTTTTTGCCCAATAAATAATGAGGTAGCATGCAAAGCCTTGGCCTTTCTGGGAGCTACAAGTGGCTGTGCCACTCAGAAAAGGGCAAGGTGGCAGAGAAGCTAGCTCTATATTGGATTTTCAATTTCTCGAGAATTATCAGCTTTCCTCTTGGCTCAGCACTGTTAGACATAGGAAGGGAGAGTCCAGGCAATAACGTTGAAGACTACCAAGGACCTGCTGCTCAGCTGACCCACATCCAAATCCTTGTCTGACTCCCATGCACCCTTGAGACAGGATCTCCAAACCACTAAGGTAAGGGGTGATGGCCACGTCACTCAGAACCTCCCAGGGCCCCTTTTCTTCAGAGGCTCAGCTGTCTGGAACTGTGCTGTCCAACATGCTAACCACTAGCCACATGTGCTTGTATAAATAACTCAAAGGTTCGGTTCTTCATGAGAACACATGGACACAGGGAGGGGAACATCATACACTGGGGCCTGTTGGCGGGTCGGGGAGCAAGGGGAGGGAGAGTATTAAGACAAATATCTAATGCATGCAGGGCTTAAAACCTAGATGATGAGTTGATAGGCGCAGCAAACCACCATGGCACATATATGCTTATGTAAAAAACTTGCATGTTCAGCACATGTATCCCAGAACTTAAAGTAAAGTAAAAAATAAAGATTCAGTTATTGGTTGCACTAGCTAGCTGCATTTCATGTGCTCCATAGCCATATGTGGCCAGTAGCCGCCAGATTGGACCATGCAGTATATTGTGTTTTCAGGATGGCTAAGCTAGAGCTTTTCATAATTCTCTGGTCATTCTCCTAATCTTTCCCATCCAGAGACACCAGCACATGGATCAAAGAGCAAAACCAGAGGTTTTTTCCTGAGCCTGGTAAGAGGCTGCCTTGCCTCCTCAGTAAGACCTCTCCTCATTGCACTTGGACTTTTGTGCAGGGCCAGGGTCAGACCCAGGTCCGAGTGTGTCACCAGACCCCACAGAGCCCTGGGTGACATCTGAGACCATGGAGGTATTAAGTGGCTAGTGGCCAGTTCTGAGGGTTGAATTGGTAATTGCCTCACAGAGATGGCAGCTTTGCTGGTATAAATCTGGAATGCCATTTTGCCTTCTAGGATAGGATATGCCAGGCTCATTTGCTGACGATAAGTTTAATTACTCATTATTACTCACATTTCATCATATAAGTTGTTATTTGCTGCTTGATTGATATCATATATTACTCATTATTGTGGCTGTTTTTCGTTTTTCTAGTGCCTGCCGTATGCCAGACCCATTGCCTCTTTCATCCTCACAACAACCCTAAGAGGTAGAAACTGAGATCCCATTTCACAGATGGGAAAAATCAAGGCTAAGATGGATTCACTGAGTTTCTCAAAGCCACATGGCTAATCAGTGGTGGATCAGGATATAAACCTCATGCCATTCACCATCCCCTAACTACACACCCCTCCCACCCGCCACCCACTCACACACACACAGATAGGCTTGTCTCTTCTCCAAAAGGTCAAGCAGGAAGCTAAGTAGAATTTCCAACTCCTCAGCAATGCTCATTCTCAGTGCACAGTTTCCTTATCTATGTCACTCCTCTAACAACAGCCTTTAATTAGTCTTATCTGTAGTAGTTTGCAAAATGGCCCCAATTTTCCAACTCTCCCCAATATCCACGCCTCTTTGCAATGTGACTGTGCAGCTCCCTCCCTAAAGAGGTGGAATATATTTTTTGCAGAATGTATTTCTGAATCTAGGTTGGCCTTGTGACTTGCTTTAGCAAGTGAAATGTGGCAGAAGCAACATTGCACCAATTCTGAGCCTAGGTCTTAAGAGGCATTGTTCATGCCTTTACAGTCTCTCTCTCTCTGTCTCTCTGAATCCTGCTGCCACCACCTAAACAGGTGCAGGCTAGCCAGCTGGATAACGTGACATAAATGGCCCAGTTGTCCCCACTGTCCAGCTAATAGCCAGCTAACCTCCAGAAGCAAAACCACCCTGCCTGACCTGCAGCTGACTATAGATGCATGGGGAAGCTTACGTAGGAAAGAACTGCCCTGCTGAGCCCAGCCTAATTTGCTGACCCCTTGAATCATAAACAAATGGTAGTTGCTGAAGCCCCTGTGTTTGCAGGTGGTTTGTTTCACAGCAAGCATTAACTAAAACATTTTCCTGAGTCAGGTACTTTTTCTCACTATCTGAGATGTACTCAGCTTATGCCTTCTCCTTGTTTAATTGGCTCTTTCTTTAGGGATATGTTCAAACTTCTGCTAGAGACCCCAAAACCCATAGACCTGGTGAGATTCAATAAAGCTCTTCCTGTCACCGCCTCTGAGCACCATGAAATTTCTGTACTTATTAAGCAACTAATGAATGAGGATTTTCATTTTAAAAAGTCTAAATCTTTGGCCATTGAATGTGAGATTGGTTCTCACTTTTGATTCTGATTTTGAACCAAACCACAAAACCTCCCATATCTAATGAGATTCTTGCTTTTCTTTTTCCTTTCATAACCAGGCATCCTGAGGAAATTGTTCATCCCTCCCAAATCCATCAGCAGCCAGCAAGGCTGAATGAGACCCACCCAATTCACTTTCATTCCCCATTGGATCTATTGATTCCAGGCTTTCCAAGCCCAGAGTGGAACTCACAGTGGAAATCCTATAAGGTCTCATGTCTGGAACAGTGAGTGCTGTGGAGCCCAGAGTTCATTCCATGCAGCTGGAAGAGAGATGCTGAGGCTGGGTCACGGCCAATCTGGGCTGTTTCAACAACCTCCATGGGGCCTCAGTGAAATGGCTCATCACTCAGGCTTTGGGTTTTATGGTTTCGCAGTATAAAGATGAGTTTTGGGATTCCTAAATATTTTACATTTTGTGTTCATTCCGTAAGTAGGTCTTAGTCACCTACTGTGTGCAAGATTTGAAGGAATATAGTGGGGAAGAAAATTCAGCCTGTGTGTGGAAAGAGCTCATGGATGGGAAGGTATAAAAGTGACAAAAGAATAAAAAGGAGTCCAGCAGAGAATTTAAAAAGGAAGAGCTTGCTTTATGAGCACTCAGTATTTTCCAGGCTCTCCTCTAATTACGCTAATGTGAATTAATTCATTTAATCTCCACACCTCTCCTATTATGGAAGCACTATTCCCTGCCCCTTTTATAGATGAGGCATAGAGAGGTTAAATGATACAGGCAGCCTCCTACTACATTCCTGAAAAAATGCACATGAGGATTTAGTGTATGGAAGTTGAGCAACAGGCTAATGGAGCTCCATTTCAATGATGTAAAACAGAAAACACCTAACACCAGTGTTCTACGATATACATCTGATTATTTTAACATTAAAATTATGGATACATCAAAAATATTAAAACATTAAAATATTAATTAAGTATAAATATAGACTAAAGCATTGCCAAAGTACTTTCTTACACCAAATTACAGTCCTCTTGGCTGACTTGAAGTGGTTTTTATGAAGCAAAAAGAGCTGGGTTTAATCCAGGCCAGAAACATTTGCAGAGAAAGAGGCATTGCTGCAGAGCTAGGGGGATCAGCTCAGCTCTTAAAACGCTCCTAAGCTGAGAGGCTGCTGGGCCTGGTGAGCCAAGCAGAGGCTGCAAGTTGGCAACTCTGGATTTAAACAAGGGCTTCTCCCCTTGTAGCTGGGTGTCCTTGAGCTAGTCACTTACCTTCTCTAAGTCTCGGTTCCCCAGCTTAGCATGACACTATTGATAACTTTTCATGCCTTTTAGGCTCTCTGTAAGGATCAGTAAGAACATGCTGTGAATGAGTTCTGTGAACCTAGACTCCTCAAAGTGTGGTCCGTGGACCTGCAGCAATAGCACCTGAGAACTTGTTAGAATGCCAGTCCTCAGGCCCTAACCATACTGAGGATACTGCCTAGAAAACTCCTCTACCTTCATCAATCCTTATGCATGGTAAAGTTTGGGAACCACCACCTAAAGTAACATCAGTTCCCCAGGAGAGTCCCAGGTTACAACTGTAGTCCCAGGAAAATTATTGAACGTGCTCCCTTTCATTCTCAAAATTGTTTCAGAGTGGATGACAAATTGTACAGCTCCTACAAATGACTCACATGAGTCTAGCAGCCTTCCTAAGAGATGGGGAAATCACATTATCACCATGGAGACGGGGCTGGGAAAAGGAGAGAAAGGAAGGAATAAAGACAGGTAGGCAAGCTTTCTCAGAGCTACCTTTTGAGCAACTAGAAACAACTAGAATTAGGGATTATGGACCCATGAACTCAGTGGTCCAGTGGCTCCCAACTGTTGGGGCCATTTCTGTGTTAACAATCATGCCATCATCTATAAATGCTGGCAGTCACTCGCTGGTCCCCTTGCTCTCACGGAGACGGGGTGTGGCCTCAGAATTCTACACACAGCACTCCATGAAGCTCTTACCTATTTGACAGACTTGATGTAGTTCATCCCCTTTCATCCCCAAGATGAACAAGCTGAGGCCCACGCAGTCACTCCCCTATGGGCATACCGAGTGTTTGCAGAGCCTGGCGTGCCTCACAGAGCTAATTCTTCTTGGTTTTTTGCACCCACAGGCCATTAATTCACCCAAGGGTGAATTAATTTGTGTTGTGTGGCTGGGCCTGCTGAGAAGAAGAAGGGAGAGAGGAACATTGTACCTTTTGGTGACACAAGCTTGGTCAGTCCTGGGGGAAGTAATCTTAACCTTAACCTAACCAGATAGATGTCATCACCCATTTTACAGATGAACACAGAGATGCAGAGAGACTAACGGGGCTGCCATGGTGGTTGAGGGGACCCTAACCTGCCACCACTTTATCATTGGATATTTGATTTAGAGGGTGGATTGCCTTTCAGACTTAAGGCATCTCCCTCACTGTTGGCCTGAGATTTTTACATTAGGGATTCATTCCTTTGGCTCCTGAAAACATTTTGGTCTTCTGGAGTTCTCTCTGTGAGACTAGCTCCTGTATATGCAAATGCAGTTCTCAGTTGGCTATAGGCTAAGAATGAGGCTGGGGTGGCAGGAAGCAGTGGTCTCACCTGTTTGGTCATATCTGCACACCTACCCATCTATTCCTTACTCAAAATGCTACTGTAAATTGATTTGCTTTTTGTTGTAAATTTAATGCATTTATTTTGAAAGAGCATATTATTATTATAAATGGAAAACCAGTTTCATGCACCAGAATTTATTAAAACCAATATAGAGCTTTCAAAATATTAAAAGGTTGCTTAGTGCAGTAACTCCAATCAGCTCACATACTGGTGCATTGTGGGAAACTTCAACACACAAGGGAAGAGCCAGACTAGGAGACGAGAAAGGAAAGTAATTCCCACTTCTGCACTGAGACTTCATGGTACTTTTCAGAGGAGTCCCAGGGAGTGGAGAGAGGCTTGAGCATGATCTTGGGCACTTCTATGCCAAGCCTCAGTTTCTTCAGCTCCAAAATAGAGCTGAGTTCAGCCATTCTTTCCTCTCAGGATGCTTGGGAGGATGATTAACTGAGTAATATGGTTTGCCTACGTCCCCACCCAAATCTCACCTTGAATTATAATAATCCCCACGTGTTAAGGGTAGAGCCAGGTGGAGATAGTTGAATCATGAGGGCCATTTTCACTATACTGTCCTTGTGGTAGTGAATGAGTTTCACAAGATCTAATGGTTTTATGAATGGGAGTTCCCTTGCACAGGCTCTCTTGCCTGCCACCATGTAAGATGTGCCTTTGCTCCTCCTTCACCTTCCACCATGATTGTGAGTGCCCCCCACCCCAGCCATGCGAAACTGTGAGTCCATTAAACATCTTTTTCTTTATAAATTATCCAGTCTCAGGTATATGTTAGCAACATGAGAACAGACTAATACACTTGGATTATGGTTGTTCATGAGCTTTATAAAGAGTGGCACAGGTCATAACATTGAATGCTCAATTTTTTAAATTTTAATTTTACTTTTAGGTTCTGGGGTACATGTGCAGGATGTGCAGGTTTGTTACATAGGTAAACATGTGCCACAGTGGTTTGCTGAACCAATCAACCCACCACCTAGGTATTAAGCCCAGTGTGTGTTAGCTATTTTTCCCAATGCTCTCCCTCCCCTGACCCCACACCCCCCAACAGGCCTCAGTGTGTGTTGTTCCCCTCCCTGTGTCCATGTGTTCTCATTGTTTAGCTCCCAAATATAAGTGAGAACATGTGGTGTCTGGTTTTCTGTTCCTTGAAAGATTATTATTCTCAGCTCCCTCCACAGTGTGAAGCTGCCAGGCCTGATCAGAGGAAGGTGGCTTCACATGGGAGGTCACTATTCGAGGACACCTGGCAACATCTGTTGTGGCAACTGATTGTAAGAGACCACATAGTTTCTTCAGTTTCGCTTCAGATTTAACACTGAGCTTCCTGGTGGCAAAAGTGAAAAGAGAAAAATAGTCATTTATGAAGAAGGAAAGAAAAGAAGCATATCAGCTTCTCAGGGGACACAGAAGTTTTCCTAGCCTTGAGTTGAAAGATTAATTTTTCACACAGAGTTTAAAATGGGGTCAACTGGGGGTAACAAAAAGAGTCTTAGCCCAGAGCTAATAGGTACTAGGGCCACTTCCAGATCTGACAACTCATCTTGGTGACTTTTGGATTCGTGCTTTTTCTCTGTTTTGTTTTGTGACCATCTCAACAGTGTATAAGGGGAAGAGTGCTAAACTCTGAGCCAGAGGACCTGATTCTAATCCTGGGTTGTGGGTCCCATGCAAGGCAGTTAACTCTAGTCAAAACATCTCCATCTGGTGGTGCAGCCACTGAAAATCGTTTTAGAAGAATTGCAATGGCATCAGAGACGCTCATGAGGCAATACTGAATGGAAAAAAGGCAGGATGCAATACTGTAGCTATCATATGATTTCATCATATTAAATAATTCCACAGATGTATGCCGAGGCCAAATGCAGAGTGGTTAGGAACACAGGTCAGGGGCTGGAGCCAATTGGTTTGACTGGATTCAATCCTTACCCACTCCCACCTCCACTATCTGTGTGACTTGGAGCAAGTGAAAACTTCTCTGCGTCGGTTTTCTGTAAAATGCAGGTAGTAATAGTGCCTACCTAATACAGTTGTTTTGAAGTATAAATGAATGAGTATGTAAAAAGCACTTGTGACAGTCCCCAGCACACTGAGCACTCAGTGGGTATGTGTGTGCGCATTTGTGTGTGTGCACACACGTATGTGTGTGTGTTTGTGTGCCTGTATGTGCACGTGCATTTGTGTGTGCCTTTGTGTATGTGCAAGCGTGGGTCTGCTTATGAGCGTGGGTGTGCATGGTCACTGAAAAAAGTCTAAAAGGAAAGAACCTGAAACACTAACTGTCATCTGGTGGCAACTTGGGTTTTCTTTTTTTCACTTTTCTCTGCTTTCCAAATACTTTTCTGTGTTTTGTTTTTCCACTCAGGGGCAAAACCAAAATGCTTTGTGTTTACCTTTCACCATCTGCAAAAGGAGGATCACAAGCCTTTTCAGGGTCACTGTGAGATTCAAAGGAGATATGGAACCCCGGGGTTTATAAACTGTTAAAAGTGGACACAGTCGGAGAATTACTCTTATAAGCACACTAGTGCCTCAGAACTCCAGCTGTTTGGGTGCAGTCCCCCATACGTGGCTCCTGCAACTGTGTCTCCCCTACATTCTGGCCTAGGAGGTGGGCTAGGGGCTGCTTCCCTCACTTGGGTGAGTCATCTCTGATCCCCTCTCCCAAAAAGGTGCCTTGAGTAGACAAAACCCTTCTACCTTCAGTCAACAAATGTTCACCAGCCCCTAAGGTTTAAAAGCTGAATAGTCCTTTATCATCTTATTGGCAATGGAAAGAATATCTTTCCTGCACCCTTCTACCTCTACATATCCCCACCCCTGCTACAATCCAGTCTCTGAATGCTTTTCATCAAATACGATGATTTTTTTTTTTTTTGAAGTGCTGGGGTCTCCTTCCTCGGGCATTTATCCCACCACTTTGGGGATAAATCTAGAGCCAGCTACTTCTCCAACTCACTGCTCCAAACTCACATCTAGAAAAGAAATAAGAATAACTAATAGACATTCTGCACTTTTCCACATTTTCTTTCTTACTTTTTTCCCTTAAAACAAATTTGGCCTTTTAAGCGAGATACCACTGTATATTTATGGGAGTTTAATAACTTCTTCCATTAATAACACAGACAAACTAATTTACCCAAACGTGTCTGTTTTAAACTCTGGGAACAAAGGGTGGGAGGATGAAAATCAATCTTTCCTTTGTACTTGAGCCATTGACCCGTTAAAGCTTTGAAGATCATTTCTTTAAGAAATTGTGAGGAGTTATTTAACTACAAACAGCAGCTACCTTCCCATTCCAGCTGCGTAATCAAGCATAATAAATTAGAGTTTTAAAAAGTTGACTCTATTTTTTCTTTCCTTCTTTTTTTTTTTTCTTTTTTTGTATAACTGAAAATCCTTAATAGCACTTTGACAAATTGGCTTCATGGCAGACACCAGCAGCAACCTTTCCTTGCACCGGAGCAGTTTAAGCCAAGTGGAAGCATTTGGAGGCATTCCTGATTGGAGGCTGTTCGGAGAAGCCCAGGTTTTATCTTTGAAGCAGGGCTTGATAAAGTTCCTGTCACCAGCAAATGCAAGCATCGCCCTGGGACCCAGCCACCCTAAACTGGGTGGCAATATCCGGCCTCAGTCCTGGACGCCCACCCAGCTAAGAACACTTCCTTGAGAAAGAAAAGTTCAGGCCAGCCCCTAAGAGCGGCAAGCAACCTCCCTCCCAAATCTGGTCAGCATTCCTCCACGCAAACCTTTCTGATCCACTTTGATAAAAATCAGTCTCCGTGGGTCTTGAAAGAGTCAAAGGCCCTTCTTAATCAAATGATCAACTGTTCATTTTGAAAGCTTGACTGGTTCAATTAAGAGCACAGGCAGGAGACAGGCCGGTCATATTACCCTCCTTTCCAGCCGGCCTGACCAGTCGCCGTCCTGAGACCTGCCTTTGACCAGCCCACTTCTGTGCCCGCCTGGAATGCCCCACCACCCCCCCAGTGAAATTTGACCCAACCTTCAAGGCCCCATTCTGGTTCCACCTCCTCTCAGGAGCCTTCCCTCACCCTCCCGGCTGGCAGTGACCTCTCCTTCTGAAATCTTCCAACTGTATTGTGGGTCCCTTCACCTGGGGTTTTACCGCCTTGAGCTGCTCCTTACCTTCTTAGGAGCAGGAAGGCTGCAGACTTCTCCAGGAGGCTTGCCACACGACTCGGCCTCTGTGAGCATGCTCGCATGGCTGCCTGAAGTCCGGCCTTTATACCCTTCTGTGTGACCCTGCGATCAGGCAGCTCTCAATGACAAAGGATTGGTGGCTTCCAAAAGTCCGCTCATGAGTCAGCTGTTTGGAACTTAGAATGTGGTCTTTCCTTTTTACCAAGATAATGATGTTCTAAAATGATGCACTCACAGTGACCAGGGCCAGGCTAGCCCAGTAAGTCCTATTTCGCCTGTGATATGACTGCAACAGCGTTCAACAGATGCACTCCAGTCATACAACCTGTGTCTGCAGGTGCCTATATGGCTGTTAAGTCAACATTCTTTAGCCATTGTGAGCTAGATTTTTTTCTGGGCTACACTGGGAAGTTTACCCCATCCTCCACTCAAGGCAAATGCTGCAGTGGGGAAGCTCATTCATGTCCCCACGCCTCCTCACACTCAATCCCTGCCACAGCTGCCAGCAGGATACAGAAAGGGGCAAAGCTAGGAAGCCCCTCCCTTCTGCTTTCTCCCCCTAGTTGGACCTAAAACAAAAATAGAAGGGGATTCAGAGTTGCTCCGACTCAGGCTGGGCTGGAGTCGACCCCTCCTGAAAGCCAGTTTTCTGATGGGTGGGGTAGCAGAGTGGGGGCTATAAGTTGGTCAGGAGGGCAGTGCCCTTGCCAGCCCATGGTAGTGCCTGGCATGCCCATGCCAGACCTTCGGAGGGTGTTATCTCTCAAAGGCATTCGTGTTTTAATCTGGAGATACAGCAGAGACATGCTTATCCTCTGATGTCACCTTAACTTTCCCCATCTGTCCCTGGCACTGGGCTGCGTGGAACTGTGAGAGCCTCCCACAGACCCCCAGCCTCGGAGTGCAAGGTCAGATAATGCAGGAACACCCTCGGCTCTGATCCTGCCAGTCTGTCCACATGGGGTGACTGGCCATGCTGAATTGTCATTTTTCAAAACAACACTTGAATAATAGAATGTTGTCAATCTTCTCACCAGCTAATCCCCTCCGTCAGAGCTCCTACCTTAGAATTTGCACACCCACAGATAATACCAAAAATGTGTCTCTTCTGATCAAGTGACTAATATGCTATGTCCGCATCTAGTGTTTTTTTAGAAATGTCTCCACCCCAAATTTTAGACCCACCCTCTCTTCAGTCCAGGGGACCCCAAAACACCTTTTAAACCAACACACTAACACCAGGGAGGTTGCCCCTAGGAGGAAAGTCACCAGAGGCCTGTGTCGTATGACTGTGGGGAAATTCTAATGGCACAAGTCTAAATAGAGAAGCTTCCTGAGCCGCCTTACCTTGTCGTTACGCCACTTTGCAGACGCTGTGTTAGAACCCATTTAAAGCATTCAAGCATATAATCAAATTTCAGTAATGAGTTATTAATTAAGCAGGGGCAACCAATTCTCTGCTAACTGCCTCATAAACAATCGACAGGAGATTTGTGAATTTTGACTTCCTGACACTATTAAACAAATCAATATTAGGTTTCAGACACAGCAATTCAGACAGTTTTCTCTGTTATTTGGCAGCCATCTGCCTGGAATACTAATGAAAGAATTAAGAGCTGGAGATTTTGCATGTGTTCCATCAAAAAGATCCTTATCTGTGGGGAATTGGGGCCTGATTTGCATGGAAGAAGACTTTGCTTTTGTAGGTACAATTTTTCTCAATATGTCACTCATTAGTATTTACAAAAGCACTGGGCAGTGGAACGGCCACCAGGCTTCATAACAAGCAGGCAGAGCCCTACTGGAGACAGCTCAAACAAAGCAATTCATTTATTCATATATTTTGCAGACTGGTTAATTTATAGCTAATCTAACCTGTGGAAAACTTGGGTCTAAGAATACAGCCAAGCCTCTTACTCAGCTTTTATTTTTTTTAAAGGTCCATTTGTTCCTATGTAGAAACAGCTAAGTAAACAAGGAAGACAGTTTTGCAAAATCTGGGTAACCTCTAAGTGGCAAAATGTGGTCATCGAAGTCACCTCCTTGGCCTTCCCTCTTTCTTTCGCTCTTTATTGGCCTTCAGTGGTCACTTAATAGCGGTGCTACTGGAAACACCTCGGAGGGACGGTGGCAGGGATTTACCACTGCTTATCTAGAGAAGGAGTAAGTGCTGGCAGTTTCAGAGCTGAGCATGTCTCACTGGTTCCTCCATGCACCCCAGACCCAAAGTGCTGGCTTTATTCAAGGGGCCGCTCAGTGTGTGTGATCCATTGGCGCTGTGGCCTCCTGACTTAGCCAGAAAGGTGCCAAGTAGGAGCTGACCTGAAGGTTTAAGGATTGGAACTAACACAGTGACAAGGGCCCTTTCCAAGCTGGCAGATACAGATGGTTTCCGGCTTATCACATATCTACCTAAATACCTTGAAGCCAAAAAAAATTCCTAACTGTATGTATACAATTTTTGTATTATATATGTATATCTATTGTGTATATATGTATTTGTGTATATAAACATATATATGCATATATATGTGTATGTAAATATATGTGCATGGATATACATATGCACAGATATGTATACACACATATATAATTGTAGTATATTTTACATATGATGTATTTTTATATATGAGTATATATTATATAGATATAAGATCCAGAAATGTACTCTGCTGGGAGATTTGGGATTGTGTCTTTTTTCAGATGTGTTTTGATTTTGTTCCTAGTTGAAAAGAATTGAAAAGTATTTTAAAACAATAATGTACAACCAAGAAATGAGAATGATTTATTCCTAAAGCTGAAAGATCTTCTTGAATTCTGGTTCTAATTTCCTAGTGCTTAGACCAATAAGGAATTCGTCAACCCGCTACAGAGGTCTCCAAGGAATCTCCTGATATCCTCTGCAAAACTTTGCATATTTGTATCTATCTGTATTTTTTTAGGAGATGACCCCACAGACTTAAGCAACATTTTTCAGAGTTCAGTAACTCAAAATAAATTAAGAACCATTTTTCTGCCCCTTTTATAGATGGGAAAGCAAGTGAGTGCTGTGATTCTTAAGAAGAGTGATGGGTGGTGGATAAAATCCTACCTCCAGGCTTCTGGTCATGTAGTCTTTTACCCCATAGCATGGTAGAATTTCTGTCTGTACACCAATTAGGATTAGGTTCAACTGTTAGCAACAAGAAACTAAAAATAAGCGTGACTTAAGAAAGAAATGTATTTGTCTTTTACATACATGAAATCCACAGGTCAACAGTCCAGAACTAGCAAAGCAGCCCCACGATCATCAGAATCCCGGGCTTCACATACCTTGTTGCTCTGTCATTGCCAGCACTGGCTTCTTCCACATGGTCCTAATTGGCTGCCACAGCTCCAGCCATCACATCTTTAGCACTATCCAGAGAAAAAGAAGAAGGAGTGGAGGGAAGGGGATGGAAAGGGCATGTTCTCCCTCCTAAGGATATTTTCCAGAAAACCCTCTTACTTCTTAAAGACCAGAACTTAGTCACATGACCACACCTAGCTGCAAGGGAGGCTTGGAAATGTAGTATTTGTGGTAGGAAGGGAAATTGCACATTGGAAGAAAACCACTGGTCTCTACCACACAGTACTTTAGAGAAAGTATCCAATGCCTCTCCCTAGCACATCCCAAGGACCAAGGCAGAGTGTGCCTGGAGTGAGTCTGGTCTCAATCTAGTCTACTGCACAAAGCCAGAAGGCAGTAACAGCATCCTACCCGAAGGCAATGACAAGTCAAGATGGAGGACATGTGGAAAACTGATCACCAGAATTAACAATGGTGGAGGTGACCATGTGGTGTGGTGGTAGAGAGCTTAGCAGAGGACTGAAAACTGTGGGAGATAGGATGGGTGACATGAAAGGGGAGTAGAGGATTTCAGAGACACAGACCAACACCCTGGCAGATTTCTACCTGTTGCTCACAGGTACCCATTTAAGTAAAGCAGATTCCTTTAAAGCTGCCACCAAGGAACAGATGTTCGATGTGGTTCTCATTTCATCAGCCTGATTCCCTTACCCTCAGGCTCTGATGTCTGTAAGCCCATTTAGGGTGACTAACCACAATGAGCATTCCTAAGGCCATCCTTATTTTGAAGCTTGAGAGAGAAGGGTGCCCTGTCCTTGCACAAAATATGAAACTTCAGGCAAAAATCCAAACTTAGAAAGCTAAGAAATTACATGAAAAGCTGCCCACATCACAAAAAGAGCTTCAGTTTGCAAAATTAAAAAAAAAAAAAGTTTTACAATGAGTTCCCCCCGACATAGGTCAAATCTTACTTGATATTTCAAAATTCAATGCACATAGAATATTTCAGAAGTGTAGCAACTGATTGTGCTATACCGCTCTATTTACTGAAATAGGTAAAAGGAAAACAAGAAGTATCCATCATGAGTTGAATATTTATTATGTGGTAGGCCCATTCCCAGGCTTTGTCTCATTTAATTTTCACCACAAAGTAAAGTAAGCTATGTAGATATTCTGCCCTTAACTTGTCCAGAGTCACTCTGCACGTGGCCGAACGGGAAGCTGGTGCTCTTTGACTGAATATCTTATTCTCCCTAGCTTGCTGTGAGATGTTCTATGCTATCTCTTCATCATGCAGAATCTTTGTTAATCTTGTCCAAATATTGTATTTTGGTTTTCCATTTAACCAGTAATTAGAACTATACCAGTTGCTAACCATAGATATGATTTGCTGTTGGGGACCTGGAAATTTCCTTCATTGTTTTGCAGAATTATAATTTTGGTTTTAAATTTTCAAATGTCCCTGTTACCTTTATAGTCAGCATTTCCTGGTGCATCAGGACTGTTAGTGTGAAGTTACTACAGATAGTTAAAATAATTCATAAAATAAAAATCAAGAGAAAACTCAGAAACTCTTTTTGTTCCCCCATCAGTCTTTTTCCTTGCCTTGATAGTGCCACCTGGAACCATACTGGGTATTTAAAAATATGTTAGTTCAGAAAGCTGGTCACATGCCAGTAGAAAACTTGGACACTAACGGGTGACATTTCCAGTTCCATTTTCCTAGATGATACCATGTCAGTCTTTGAATATTAGTTTTTGACAGCAGCAATCTATGCTAGTCAATTTAAGCAGAAAAAGATTTCTTTTAAAAAAAATTAATTATACTTTATGTTCTGGGACACATGTGCAGAACATGCAGGTTTGTTACATAGGTATACATGTGCCATGGTGGTTTGCTGCACCCATCAACCCAACATCTAGGTTTTAAGCCCTGCATGCATTAGGTGTTTCTCCTAATACTATCCCTCCCCTTGGCCCTCACCCCCCAACAGGCCCCTGTGTGTGATGTTCCTCTCCCTGTGTCCATGTGTTCTCATTGTTCAGCTCCCACTTATGAGTGAGAACATGCAGTGTTTGGTTTTCTGTTCCTGTGTTAGTTTGCTGAGAATGATGGCTTCCAGTTTCATCCATGTCCCTGTAAAGGACAAGAACTCATTCTTTTTAATGGCTGCATAGTATTCCATGGTGAATATGTGCCACATTTTCTTTATCCCGTCTATCATTGATGGGCATTTGTGTTGATTCCAAGTCTTTGCTATTGTAAATAGTGCTGCAATAAACATACGTGTGCATGTGTCTTTGTAGCAGAATGATGTATAGAAAAAGATTTCTTAAGGAGGATTATACAGATTATAGAATCTCTAGGTGGGCTGGAAAACTAGATTCAAATGCCACAAGCAATATCATAGCGAAGGGGCCACTTCGCTAGGAGAAATAGCAACCCACACCATGGGACCATGTTATACTGTGAAACACAAGGTCCCTCTGGCCTACTCTTCAGAACTGATGATGCTGAGCAATGGGCTGCAGGAACTTCACCCTAGCCAGCTCTGACACAGATGCCTACACCACACTGCCCAGCACATCTGATCTTCCTGTGCATAGCGGCCAAGTGCTATTGCTCACTTCACTTCCAAGATTTGCATGGTACAGCTACTTGACAGAATTCAGATCATATGCAGATTTCTAGCTGCAAGAGTCTGGGAAATGTAGCTTTATTTTGCTTTGTTTTTAGCTTGATGGCATCTACAATACGGAAAGATAAGTTAGAAGGGAGTTGTGATGAGTAGGAAGTGATCTAACCTACAAAATCAGCCACAGTCATGCTGGCCATGGTTTTCTTTCTGTAAGAACAAACACGTACACCAGAAAGCTTGCAGTACACCTACAGTGGATTAGGTGCTGAGCTAAATACTTTCATGTCTGTAAATTAATTCAATTTCCGTAATAATTCCCTTAGCTGGGTATTTAAAACCCGATCTGCAGATGAGAAAAGTGAGGCTTAGAGATATAAGAAACTTTTTTAATCTCATAGAGACAGTGAACAATGGAGCTGAACTGCGCTACTTCCTACTCTAGCAAAATAGCTACTACAGTGAAAAGATCACAGAAGCTCTGCCACTTAGGAGCTGAGTGACCTTAAGCGAGTTTTTATTTGACTTCCCTGAGCCCCAGGTTATTCCTCTGAAAAATGGCAACTTCGTAGCTGGAGCAAGGAGGGAACGAGATAACATATGTGTATCCTTTAGCTTAAGATTCAGAAAATAACTGTTAAATAAATCAATATATAAAGAAATTTGGAAAAACAAACCAAAAATTCTTTTTAAAAAAGGAGGTTGTTCTAACTTCTTACTTCTTCATCACCCTTCTCCTGCTAAGTGGGACGTGATTTACTTGATAATCTGCCTAATGCAGGAAGGTTTCATGGCCAATAGCGCAATGTTAAAATAGGATTATGTGCCCGGAAAAAGGGAACTTCCTACAGCAGCAGTGTCTCCTTTTCAAAAACAGGAGGTCTGTTAGCACTCAGGCTTAATTAACTGATTCCTTGATGAATCCAGTGTGACAGGGACCTCCACTGTTAACAGGCAAGTGTACCCAGGCTTTCCCTGGGCTTTCTGGGTTGCATATGCAGACAAATTGTTAGAGGAATAGTGCAATGGGGAGTTTGGAGAAATCTCTCTTCTTGGGCTAATCTCGGCTTTTGTTTGTGTGCTGAATTCAGGAATGGGGAAGTAAAAATCAAAATACAAAGAACACAGAGAGAATACATTGATATAGATCTGAAAGAACTTGGGAGTAGGAGAGAGGGCAGGAAAAGGGAAAACCTGAATCCCAATCAGGAAGAGTTTTTGGGGGTGTGGAGTGCAGAGAGATTGGAATGTGGAAACCTCCGAACAACTGTTTGGGAAGAATTGGGGAGGAAGAGAAAGAGGGATTTTTAAGAACTGTTGTTGAGGTTGTTTAATGGCTCTCCTTTAATATTTCTGTGTGTTTGGGGACTTCATTTTTAATTAGCTTTGCCCGATGGATTGTGCTTCTTCGATTATAACCCTGTACGGACTGGGTCACATAGGGCCTTATTTGTATTTGGGTTACAGTAATTTTTTTAAATTTGGCCAACAAAGCAGTGGCAGTTGCCTTATTTAAAGGCTCATTAACTAGAAAGAAAAAAAATCCCATTAGAAAGTGGGCAAAGGACATGAACAATTATCAAAAGATGATATACAAATGGCCAAAAAACATATGAAAAAATGCTCAATATCACTAAATATCAGGGAAATGCAAATTAAAACTACAATGTGATACCACCCTACTCCTGCAAGAATGGTCATGATTTAAAAACAAAAAAACAATAGATGTTGGTGTGGATGTAGTAAAAAGGGAACACTTTTACACTGCTGGTGGGAATGTAAATTAGTACAATCACTATGACAAACAGTATGGAGACTCTTTAAAAACTAAAAGTAGAACTATAATTTGATTCAGCAATCCCACTACTGGGTATCTACCCAGAGGAAAAGAAGTCATTATGTGAAAAATACACTTGCACACACATATTTATAGCCATACAATTTGCAATTGCAAAAATGTGGAACCATTCTAAATGCCCATCAAGCAACAAGTGGATAAAGAAAATGTGGCATACGTACACCATGGAATACTACTCAGCCATGAGAAACAATGAAATAATGGCATTTGCAGCAACTTGGATGGAATTGGAGATCATTATTCTAAGTGAAGTAACTCAGGAATGGAAAACCAAATATCGTCTGTTCTCACTTATAAGTGGGAGCTAAGCTATGAGCACGCAAAGGCTAAAGAATGACATAATGGATTTTGGGGATTGAGCAGGGTCGTGAGGGTCAAAAGACTACACATTGGGTACAGTGTACACAGCTCGGGTGGCAGGTTCACGAAAATCTCAGAAAGAACTTATCCATGTAACCAAAAAAACCCACCTGTTCCCCCACCTTTATTTTATTTATATATATATTTTTTATTTTATTGATATAAAAAATAAGTCAATATATAAACAAAATAAAGGCTCATAACTTTGAATTTAGGGCCTTCAAGGGGATGGAAGGTGGAAAAGAAGTTTGCAAGGAATCTGTGTCTTCATTTATTCACCAAACACTGCATGTAGATTGAATATAGAATATGCCTTGTACACACAAGTATGCACAACTATTTTTCTTCTTTGTATTTAAAGGCTTTAATTATATGAGTAACACATTATCAATTCTTGTAAAAAAAAATTCAAACTGATAGAGTTAAAGAACCAATTACCAGCATTTCTTTTGAAAAATAAAGTAAGCATTTACAGTGCCCTTCCTATATCCGAGAGGTATAGGACAAGTGCTAAACAAGCAAAGTTCTAAGTACTTTCCATGTATTAATTCATGTTCTCCAGACAACTCGAGAGATTGTTATCACTATCGAGAGATGTTATAACTACCAACATTTTACAAATGAGAACCCGAGGCACGGGGTGGTTAAGAACGTGTCTAGGTCCCCACAGCTAGCACGTTATAAAATTGGGATTTGAACCCAGGATGTGTGACTTCAGAGTTCATAACATAATATGCTGACTTTAATCCCATTGACCTCTCTAGAGAAAGACGCCATTATCACTTTGCTGTGATGCTTCCCAGATATTTTTCTTCACGTGTACATACATGGGCAAACTTATACAAATATTAAAATTGTGTGTTATACATTAACAGAGTGGTTCTCAAACTGTAGTCCTTTGCCATCAGCATTACCACAAAACTTGTGAAAACGTAAATTCCCAGGTCCCACCCTAAACCTACTGAATCACAAACTGCAGAGGCGGGGTCTGGCAATCTGGGTTTTATAAAGTTCCCCCCGCCGGTGGCTCACGCTTGTAATCCCAGCAGTTTGGGAGGCCGAGGCGGGCGGATCACGAGATCGGGAGATCGAGACCATCCTAGCTAACACGGTGAAACCCTGTCTCCACTTAAAAAAAAAAAAAAAAATACAAAAATACAAAAAATTAGCCAGGCGTGGTGGCGGGCGCCTGTAGTCCTGGCTACTCGGGAGACTAAGGCGGGAGAATGGCATGAACCCAGGAGGCGGAGCTTGCAGTGAGCCGAGATCGCGCCACTGCACTCCAACGTGGGCGACAGAGCAAGACTCCGTCTCGATAGATAGATAAATAAATAAATAAATAAATAAATAAATAAATAAATAAATAAAGTTCCCCCCAGTGATTCTGATGCTCACTAAACTTTGAGAACCATTCGTGAGATTCTAATGCTCACTGAAGTTTGAGAACCACTGCATTCATAGCATGCATATCCCGGGGCCTTCAAAGAAGTAGACATCACAACTGGATTAAATGTGTAAGAATCCTATTAAGGAAAAATCCTGTATGAGAAAAAACAAGGAAGGAAACATATAGGGAGGAAACAGACAAGAAGTAAGGACAACCCTGGGATAACCAGCAGACCTCAATGGAGTGTGGTCTCCCGGAGTGAGGAAAGGGTAATGGAGGGTAGGTGGAAGCATGCCAGGCTGCACTGGAGAGTTCTGGAGCTCAAAGCTGGCCGATAAAGAGTCCCGTTTCATCTAGCGACAGGTTGCTTCCCACATCCAGTCACTGCCGGCCAGCAGCCCTTGGGAGGCGTGGCCTGGATTCAGACGCAGCGATGGATCTCAAAGTGTGGCAACTGGGACCCTCCATCAGTAACGCCCCCTGGGGGTGTACAAGGCTCATTCTCTTGGCTGCCACATAATATCATAGGGGATACTATTGTTTTACTCAACAATATACCTTGGAAATCTTTCTTTCTCTTTCAGCACATATTGATCTGTTAACTCATTGTAATGGCTGCATAGTATTCCATTGTATGAATATTCTTTTATTTGTGTAAACATGACTCTATTGATATTTAACTTATTTCCAGTGGTTTTGCTATTTCATACGGTGATTCAACATGTATCTCACCTTGTACACTGGAAGAGTTATCAAGAAGTGAAGTTGCTAAGCTGCAGCGTGTATGTGTGTGTGTGTATGTTTTAATAATCGCTACTATATTCCCCTCCGAACGGACTGCATTGATTTATACACCCCTGAACAGAAAATAAATGAAAGTAAACATTTCCCCATACCCTGAGCATCACTAGATAACATTAGACTTTTACTTTTTGCCTATCTAATGGATGAAATCATGTCTTATTGTTGCATTAATTAGCATTTCCCTGATTACCAGTGAGATTGGTCATCTTTTCATACACTTACTTACTGGCTGTTTGTATTTCCTCTGTGAACTGTCTATGATATCTGTACCATTATTGCCAATTTACCTAGATGTCATGATGAATAAAATACAGGCCTATTTTCATGTATTATTAAATTAAAAGTACCTTTTTAATCATTTTGCTTTTTTCAATTAAGATACTAAACAGATAAGAAAAATGTTTGGAGTGTTTTCATGTTAAATGGGTCCTGTTCCCAAGAGGGTGACAAGCCACTGGATTCTGTGGACTCTGCGCTCCGGAGAGCCCAGGGCGTGAAGCAGGATACAGAGGGGCTGAATCAGGATGGCCTGAGCCAGTCTTTCATAGACCCTGCAAACATCAGCCCTGGACAGAGGGAAGCCCGGAGGCCCAGCCAGCCAAAAGACAGCTTTCCTGGGAAGGTATCTCCAAGTGACATGACACCAGATAAAGTCTTCTCTTCCCTTCCTGCTTCCACCTCGCCGTGTCCTGGCTATGGAGCCCAATAGATTGGGGCTTAAACCCTCGCTCTGCCCTCTACTGTTCGTGCAGTCTCAGGCAAACCATGAAACGTCTCTGAGCCTCGGCTTCCTCATCTGGAAAATGCAGGTAACCACAGCTTCCCTACAGCCGCTGTGGAAACCCAAGTGCAGATCCAGCCCCCAACCCAGAGAGGAGCACAGAAGATGCCCAATGAATGGTTACTGTCATGACTGCAATATGAATTAACTATTTCAACTACTATAAAAAAGAGAAAGGGTCCAGGCACCGTGGCTCATGCCTGTAATCCCAGCATTTTGGGAGGCCGAGGCGGGTGGATCACCCGAGTTCAGGAGTTTGAAACCAGCCTGGCCAACATGGTGAAACCCTGTCTCTACTAAAAATACAAAAGTTAGCCAGGTATAGTGGCACGCAGCTGTAGTCTCAACTACTCAGGAGGCTGAGGCAGAATTGCTTGAGCCGGGGAGGTGGAGCTTACAGTGAGCCAAGATCGTGCCACTGCACTCCAGCCTGAGTAAGCGAGACTCCATCTCAAAAAAAAAAAAGAGAGAGAGAGAGAGAAAAGGGTGAAAATATCTTTCAGGCCAGTTTAAGTGAAGAGGGAAGATGTCTAATTCCCTACCTCACACATGGATTCTGGGCTGTGGCTCTATCCAAAGTGCACTTTTAAATTTTCTTTTAATTTTTGACATAATAATTGTACATATTTGCGAGGTACATAGTGATGTTTCTATACATATAATATTTGGCAATCAGGTGAGGGTAATCAGCATATCTGTCATCTCTAACATTTATCCTTTTTTTGTATTGGGAACATTCAATATCCTCCTTCTAGCTATTTGAAACTATAGGATATCTTAGTGTTAACTACAGTCATCCTCCAGAGGTATAGAACACTAGAGCTTATTCCTCCTATCTAGCGTAATTTTGTGTCCCTTAACAAATCTCTGCTTATCTTCTCTTCCCCTACCCTTCTCAGCCTCTAGTGTCCTCTGGTCTAGTTTTTACTTCTATTAGATCAATTTTTCTTAACTTCTACCTATGAATGAGAACATGTGGTGTTTAATTTTCTGTTCTTGGCTTATATCCTTTAACACAGTACCCTCCACTTCCATCCATTGTGCTTTGAATGACAGGATTTCCTTTTTTGTGGCTGAATAGTATTCCACTGTGTATGTATACCGCATTTTCTGTATGCATCCATCTATCGTTGGACAGCTGAGTTGATTCCATATCTTGGTTCTCTTGACTACCGCTGCAATAAACATGGGGGTACAGAGAACACTTTTGCAGCTTGCTCTGAAGACACTTGACACAAGCCAGCAGCCTGGGACTCACACTTGGTGTTGTCCCTTCCTCCAGAAGTTTGTCACTTTCCCAGCCACCTGGTTAGACAGAATTTAGTACTGACTTCTTGGTCTCTTGCTGCCTGTCTTAATCTTGTGATGCCAATTAGCTTTAATGAAAGTTACATGGGAAACTTGTGGGGTGTAGACATACAAATATGTCTTTAGCAGTGAAACAAGGACAGCCTCAGAACAGTGGTGATTTCCAGGTGGAAAGAAATGCAGAGGCTTCTGTCTCCTCCGGGTAAAGGCGACTTATGAAACTCAAAGAAAATAACTCTTGAAGCAGAGGTTTGAAGTGTGCCAAGTTTATGACATGAAGGAAGCGGCTTGCAGAAAGGAAGTTCTGATTAAGACTGACAGCTTCGTTGCCACTCCCAGGGGAATGGGAAGGCATTTCTCTTGGACAGGTACGTGAGCTCCACCCACCCACCACATGAGCCCCAGTGGGGCTGGGGGACACACCTGACTGCTGGTGATGGATTTCCCCTACTCTGAGTTAATTACCCTACTTTCTCACATCTGCAGAGCCCTTCAGAGCTTACAGCATACCCATTATCTTGCTTCATCTCGTGACCACCCCATAGGGTAAGCATGATTCAGGTCCCCACTTTGTTCATGGACAAAAATGAATCTCAGAAAGGTGAGATGATTTGCCCAGGGCTAAGACTAGACACAGGTATCCTGTGAGAACTGCATGTCCTGCTGGTTTTCTCCCAGTCCTGAAGACTTCCTCCTGAATGTGATGGGCAGAACCTGCCAGTGGCATGAGAACCAAGTCACAGGTTGCCACCAGCCATTGCAAAATCCTTATATCCTAGGCCTCATCTGAGGGACACCTCATCTGAGCCAATGCTTTGTCCACAACTCCACCTTGGGAGGTGCCCAGAGCAGATGTCACATCCTACAAAAGGCTTTTGGCTTTTAGGTTATATACTTCCTGAGTCTTGTCCAAACATTTCATTTATAGCTGAGTTCTTTTATTTTTTCCATACCACCCTGCCGCACTAAAGTACCAAGAAAATGTGCACTCTGATTACATTATTATAACATTCACCTTAAAAGAATTCCTTTGAAATGATTAAATAATAGCTCCCATTTCTCAAATGCAGACGGAGTGTCAAGTCCTATGCTTTGCATGTTATACATATTACATGGCTTAGTCCTCACTACAGCCATCTGACATAGCTATTTTTGATGAGACAACTGGTTATCCACCAAAGAGCAATATTCCCTTCTTTCATAGGAAGGGAGTTGTAGCTGCCCCACTAGACTGCATTTCTCAGGCTCTTTGGGTGACTACATTTAGATCAATGGGATGTTATTTCAAGCCATGTGTGCAACTTTGGGGTCATTTTCAACTCAAAAGGCAAGGCCCTTGCTGTGATATCTCTATCTCTGTCTCTATCTATCTTTATCTCTATCTCTATCTCTATCTCTATCGCCATCGTCTCTATCTCTATCATCTCCCTCCCACTCCTGTGCACACATGGTGATCACTTGATTTTGACCATGGACATGAAGACAATGTCCTAGGGCAAGTGGAGCAACAAGGTGGAAATAGCCCAGGTCCTGGCATAACACACAAACAGAACTTCTCCATCAACCTTGGCTGTTCTCCCAGGACCGATACATGAGAGGGAATTAGACGTGTCCTTCTTGAGGCACTGTATTTTGGTGTCTCTTTGTTTTGTTTGTTACTACCTCTTTATTCTAATGAATGCAGAATTATGATATCCATTTTACAGATGGGGGACTTAGGCTCCTAAAGATTAAGTGACTTGCCCAAGTTGACACAAATACAGAACAAGGACTGTAGCCTATGTCTGTTGGATTCCAAAGCCCTCTGCAATATGATTCATTTACTCATTTATTCCTCTAAGCTTTAGTGACTATGTAATAGAAGCAGGAACCCCAAGGCTTTGCCCATACAGGGGGATCATAAATCCTTACTTTGCCTTCCTCCCTTCCACTCTCAAGAGAATGCCCTGTTCTGGAGGTGTGTCGTCCTGAGAGGTAGATGAGAGTTAATTTCAAAACTTCTACCCAGTTATTGTGAAGCCATAAATGGGTAAAAGGCTCTGAAATGGCCCCAGTTCCTTATGCATATGAGTTCCCAAGAGTAGCCTGGGGCTGGCCAAACAAGGGTTAAAAGTTAGACAAGAGGAGTAAGTTCTGGTGATCTATTGCACAACCTGGTGACTATAGTTATTGATCATATATTGTGTATTTCATAGTTGCTAAAAGAATAGATTTTGAATGTTCTCATCACAAAGAAATGATAAGTATGTGAGGTGATAGATATGTTAATTACCCTGAATCAATCATTCCACAATGTACGCATGCATCATAACATCACACCGTACCCCATAAATATATACAATTATTATTTGTCAATTAAAAATAAAATAATTTTTAAATCTTTTTTTTTTTTTTGAAAAGAAGAAAGAAAAAAGAGAGAGAATCTGACACCACATTCATTAATGCTCTAAAGGCTTTTCCCATGGAGGGCAGGAGTCTGTGAGGATGAAATTGCATTTAGGAAAATGTCTTTATGCCTTAGTATGTTCTAAGCTGTTTGATCTCTGAGAATTATTATTTGTCATTGAAAGAGGTTCGCATCTGAGCATGTGTGTGCTTTTACTTATGTTTCGTAGATGTGTGTGCACGTGTGGTTATGTGTGTTTGGGCACAGAATTTAGTATTGACTTTTTTGTCTCTTGCTGTGTGTATGATATTATAAATGTAAAGATATATGTGTGATGTGTAGGTCTACTGTACATTGGATGTAGCATTTATGTATTTACATGTGTGTGTTCATTTGTACTTGTGTGTACACACTGATCCATAGGCAGATCCTCCCTTCACACCTTGCCCTGGTGGGAAATCTGGAAAAAGAGCTGACATAGTATGGCTCCACCCCAAATTGTCCTGCTCAGACCCCCTCTGGTCTCCTCCCAAACACACACACATACACACATACACCTTTTGTCAGTTGTCACCAAATTGATAGTCCTCTGGAAATGAATTGCAAGGTTTACAGTGTGGCTGCTGAAAGGAAGTGGATGAATTACAGGACAAGGCCAATCCCTTTGTATAGACATGGTGCTTCCCCAACGCGGGCTAGAGATGAACTCTAGAAGGCTTAAAGGAGGAGGCAGCTCTCAGGGTAGGGAGGACCCAAGGATAGGGCACCACAGCCAGGAAGCCAGCTCCTCTTTGGGCTTTCTTTGGGAGTTTGTGGGTGTCTTGATCTGTTTTCTGTTGCTTATACCTGAATATCTGAAATTTGGTAGTTCTTAAAGAAAAGGAATTTATTTCTTACAGCTGTGAAGGCTGAGCCCAAAGCCAAAGGGCTGCATCTGGTGAGGACCTTCTTGCTGGGGAACCCTCTGCAGAGTCCCAATGTGGCACAGGGCATCACACGGGCAGGGGGGCTGAGCGTGCTCATTCCAGTATCTCTTCCTCTTCTTATAAAGCCATGACTCCTACTCCCGTGATAACCCATTCATCCATTCTGGAGGGTACAAATATTCAGACCACAGCTGTGGGATTCCCATGAATTGGGCAATTTTACATCTTCCCCTCCCTGTATTGTAATTCCCATTAGTTACTCCAATCTTTCCAATAAAATCTGACCCAGCTGGGCAGCAACAAGTGGCAAAGTGATGGGGACAGGGAAACAGTGCCTCAAAAACTTGTGTTGTTCTCACCTCACTCTCCTTCCCCACAGGTGCCCAGGGCCTGCCTGTCAAAGGTTCATGGCCCAGAAGTCTCAGCTGACGACCCAAGGTGCGTGGAGGACCCAAGGTGCAAGGAGGCCCCAAGGGATCAGCAAATGCCAGTGGGCACCACTGGAGAGTCAGACACAAGACAGACCCTGAGTTCCCCAGTGTGTCCTGGATGGAGGAAACTCAGCGTGGGGAAGGCTGAGGCTTGGGCTATGCCTACTGTGTGCACGACCTAGGTCTTGGAGCTAGAGCCACAAACTCTAAGCAGGTGGACACTCTCCCTTCAATGAGGCTCAGTCCAGGACACCAGTTAAACAGTAAAACAAATCACTGAAGGGCGAAGAAATGTCCCCATGCCAGGGCCTGAGCTGTAAATAAAACTACTGCTAACACGCCATGAGAGCTCCCCAGCAGCTGGTCTCGGCACCCTCATGTATTAACTCATTTGATCCTTCCATCAGTCCAACCAGTGCGTGATGCTATCCCTATTTCACAAACAGGGGAAACTGAGAAATAGAGAGCACATGTGACTTGCCCCAGGTCATGTGTCTAGTAAGAAGCAGGCTGGGATTGGAACCCAGGCCGTCTGGCCCCACCACTGATGTCTCACTGTCGTGTTGCATGTGAGGCAGGGACACAAAGAAGCAGGAGCTGGCCTCAGCTTGCAGGAGGCAGGGCAGACTTCAGAGGGGTGGGGTGCTCAGTCCAGGATACCTGAGGGGCAGGACTAACATGGCAGATGAAGGGGGTGCAGAGGACAAAGTGGGTGGTGTTCTGGGCACTGTTGATGGTGCAGGGTTGACAGAGCAGCAGTTTTCAAAACTCCTTTTTACTGTGACCCACAGTGAGAAATGCATTTCACACTCTGAACTAGTGCACACATATGTATGTATAACTGAAACCTTAGTTTCCCGACTCAATTATTATGTAAGATGAACTTCCATTCTGTTTCATGTTTTATAAGTGTTGTGTAAAATACCAAGCAAATTGGTATTAGAAACCCCTGAAGTTTCATAATGAGTAGTAATGCAGGACTCGGAATGGAGCGAGGCCCAGGGCAGAGAATCAGCAACAGCATCAAAGCCCAGCAGGGTTGGGAGTAGATGAAGGGATGAAGGTGCCTAAAGCTGAAACTTAAGGAGGCATTGGTTCGCAGGGTCTTGCAAGTGCAGGCTTGGCATCAGAGAGGGAGTGCCTCCTTAAATTTTGTACCTTAGGCACCTTGCTTGTTACACGCTAGTCTCAGCCCCATAACTGAGCACCTATTCTATGCGAGGCACCATGCCCAGGGCTTGCATGCACCATTTCATTCACTCATCCCAACAGCCCCTCTTTCCAGTTGAGAAAACTGAGGCCTAGAAAGATGCCCAGAAAGTGTCAGGTATGACCATTAGCAGCCCCCAGAGATCTTAGGTGATTGATGGCACCAGGACAGCAAACAGGAAGAGCTGGGATGAGGATGGGGGACCCTCAAGAAGCAGGGCTGCCATCCATGCCCAGGTGCACACTGTCTGACTGCTTGTTGATCTGAAGCACAGACATTCACATGGATTTCCCACAAGCCAACTTTTCAAGAACACTGTTTGCAAGTTGCGGAGAGCTCAGCCTGGGAAATCCTCAACATTTGACCACTTCTGTGCTTAAACAGGGGTGATGTGTGGTGTATACAAAATGCCCAGACACCAGCTGACTGGTGAGTACTGCGATAAGCCTCACTCCATATCACAGAGTCCTATCCACTCAGAGAAAGCTAAGTTGTGCTTCACCAGAATAAACACAGCCATAAAAAGTGTGTCTGAAATCACAAGGGAATCTCACTACATACCTACCAAAATGGCTAAAGTTATAAAGATTGACAACACAGAGTACCGGTGAAGGGGAGGAGTAACTGGAATTGGTCCAAGTTGCTGGTGGGAATGTCCATTGGTACAATGACTTTAGTAAACATTTGGTCAAGTATCTTCTAAAGTTGAAGATAGGCACATCCTTTGACCCTGAGATTTCATTCCCAGGTATATATACTCAATGATGACCCAGGAACACATAAAAGATGGTCACAGTCGCAGTATTCATAATAACCCTGAATCGGAACAACCCAATGGTCTATAAAAGAAGAATAAATAAGTAAGTGGTAGAATAGTCATATAATACAATAGTATACATACACGAAAATAAACTACTGCTACACTTGACAACCTGGCTGAATCTCACACACACATTGTTAGATGAAAGAAACCAGGCATAGCTGAATTGCACTGCATGATTGCAGGTACAGAAAGTTCAGAAGATAGGCAAAATGAAACTGTGCTGCTCGGGGACACTCACTTAAGTGATAAAACAGTAAGGAAAAGCAAGGAGGTGATTTCTGTAAGAGTCAGAGTTGGCTGTGGTGGTGATTGGAAGGGACACGAGTGGGTGTCTCAGGTGCTGGTCATGCTCTGTTTCTTGACCTAAATGGAAGCTGAAAGGTGTATTCTTTACAATAATTTATGTATTTGTGAATTTATTTTATGTATTTTTGTATGTAAGTTATGTTTTGCAATTTAAACACGTGTGTTTGTTTGTGTGTGTGTATAAATGTGGGCCCATCATCTGTGAGCCATTCATGTTCCTGGGACCCTGGAAAGCTGGTAGCTCGAGGCCCCTAACACGTTGACCTCAGAGTCAGGGGGTCATGAGTTCAAATCCTGACTCCACCTTTGGCAAGCTGTGTATCTAGGCAAGTCACAGAGCTTTTTTGAGACTCAATTTCTTTATTTGAAAAATGGGGATAAAAATACCCATATGAGAAGTAAAAAGCCACATGTATAAAGAGCACATACATTCCTAGCACATTGGTAGGAACTCAAGAGAGGGTAGCTGAATCAGGAGTGGTTGCAAAGGCAGTAGTAATGGGTCATTCCTCCTGCTGCTGACAAGAAAATCTTTGCCAGGAAGAGTGCCCACTCGAATTTATGTACTAGAGTTTTCTCTGTTAACATCCTTCGTGTCAATATCTTAGGGTGCTGCTGCCCCAGACCACAGTTAGCCCTTATGTCACCTTTGGGTGAATCAGAAAACACCCCTTCCTTGGGGCAAACACAGTGCACCACCATTTACAGCCTGGCATCATTGACACAGATGCCTCCTTGGTGAACATTGAGGCATCTTCAAATTCCTCATTTCTGAATCAAATGCTATGTAAAGAGGAGAAGGCAGGTCAGACCCCACCCCAGAGAAGCACACCAGCAAATCCCATCAACGCACACAGCCATTCACCACATCACAAGGTCGGATTCAGCACTAATGTTGATAAGGTTAGTGGAGCCCTAATGGAAACAGTGACCAATGGCTATTGTATTTCAATGCAATGTGAGGGGAGTGGGAGGGACCAGGACTTGCAGATTCCACATGGAGAAGCCAGCCATGAAATACAGCCTAAAACTCATTCTTGTCTCCACATCCATCTACAGAGGCCCAGGAGCAGGAGGACTAAAGGGTTGGTCCCACTCTATAGCAGGAAGAACACCCTCCATGTATCCCAGTTTGGAGGGATTTTTGCACACTTGAATTATGACTTAGAATCGGGTAGACTCTGTCATTACATGCCTCCATACCCAGTGGCTCCAGAAAAGAGACTGACTTCCAGGTCCTACTTAGAGACGGAATTGTTACCTTATCCAAGAGAAGCATCAGGGCCCAGGGCCCAGGAACTATAATCATCACGAAGTTACTACAGATATCAGGTAAAGGAAGTTCCGCCCCTCGGATGGGATCTGACAGGCCCATAAAGGCTGCTTAATACCTCTGAGCCCCATGTGCTTTTGATATCATGTCTCATTTTCTGCATGAATGAGAGACTCAGCCAATCTGAAGAAATCTCAAGTTTTCCTTTCCAGTAGAGGAAGCTCACCTGCTGTCGGCAGCCTTGAGGCCACGTGGCTGGTGGCAGCCTTGCCTGGTAAATGCAAGAAGAGCCTAACCCAACTTAATGCAGAATGCGCAACTCCCTTTCCCTCCCGAGGATGAGTCTTGACAAACAGGGTTTCAGAGACAAGTCAGAACTAGTGGAAAGCCCTAATTGCATGGTGCTTTGGGGAAGAAAAGAAATTCAGGGCTCATAGGTGAGGTAAACTTTTGGGAACCCTGTCGAGTTTGTGATTGGTGACTCCCGTATTAACATTCAGGCCCTCTACTCTTGCTCCCTCCAGGGAAGGGAAGTGGAAGTGAATGGATGCTTGTTTAGCACCTACAGTTTCAGGCTATGTGCCCGAGTCTCCACCTCTGGTCTTTCTCTAATCCTTATTCCCATTTGACAGAAGGGAACACCAAGTCACTCAGCTGGTTAGTATCAGAGCCAGGCTTCTCATGCCCTCTGAAAGCCACGGCAACTGCTGGACTCTCCCCTCCTCCCCCTACTCTCCACCACACCCTCAACTACTCTTGCTCCCTCAAAATCTGCTCCCAAGAAAGGGTCTAACAGCAGCCATGTACAACTCCGAGCAGAAGAGTTTGCAGGGCAGTGTGGCTGCAGTCTGTTGGAAGGGCCTGGCACACTGCCTTAAAGGTACACTTGCAAAACAAATGGGTTGAGTTCACTGGAATCCAGAAGCTTCTCCTGGAGACCCGTCACTGAAATCCATTCTAAGGCCCTGCATGTGGGGTGTATTTTATTTTATTTTTTATTTTTTGAGACAGGGTGTCATTCTGTCTTCCAGGCTAGAGTCCAGTGGCACGATCTCAGCTCACTGCAACCTCCACCTCCAGATTCAAGTGATTCTCCTGCCTCAGCTTCCTGAGTAGCTGGGATTGCAGGCACGTGCCACCACACCCAGCTAATTTTTGTATTTTTAGTAGAGATGGGTTTCACCAAGTGGTCAGGCTGACCTCAAGTGATCCACCTGGTTCAGTCTCCCAAAATGCTGGGATTACAGGTGTGAGCCACCACACCTGGCCTGCTTGTGGTTTTGTATTTTTAATTTTATATTCTTACCCAAAATTGTATCTACTTTTAGCTTGACATCTCCCCTGCTGCATGGATGCAGACTGTGTTCTATTTGGGAGGGGGCTTTAGAGGTGGTGCTGATGGAGATGCAGATGCTGGGTTGCTGGAGAGAACTTAAAGGAAAAGGTGCCCTAACCCTGAATGAAGAACTGTAACCATGCCTCGAGCCTGGGCACTGGCCTTGGTGGAGGCTGAAAGGCCACCTCTGTGCCTTTTGCAGAGAAGGGCATGCCCCCTGGGGTAGAGCACAACAAGTGGCATGTGACGCCTGGGTGCAGGACACACAAGATGACCAGAACTTGCCAGTCCTCCCTGGAAGGAGCGGTACTTATTTTCCAGGGTTGCCATAACAAATTGCCACACACTGAGTGGCTTAAAACAATGGGACTTTATTCTCTCACGGCTCTGGAGGCCAGAAATTCAAAATCAGGGTGTCAGCAGGGCTGGTTCCTTCCGGAGGCTCTAAGGAGGAATGTGTTCCATGCCTCTCGCCTTGTTTCCAGTGGTTGCTGGCAAACCTTAGCATCCCTTGGCTTGTAGCTGATTCACAGCAATCTATGCCTCTGTCTTCATAGAGCCTTCTTTCCTGAGCCCTCTATATCTATGTCCAAATTTTTCTTTCCTTATAAGGACACAGGTCCTTATAAGGACTTGGATTAGGGCCACACTAGTCTAGTGTGACCTCATCTTAACCTGACTATATCAGCAAAGACCCTATTTTCAAATAAGATAACAGGTAAAGGGGTATCAGGACTTGAGTATATCTTTTGGGAGGACACAATCCTACCCACTCTAGGAGACAATGAAAACTTGGTCAGAGTGGTCTCCTGGCCTCTTGGCCCCGTCCGTGGGGCCCCAATGGCTTCTGAGTCCATGTGCTGCAGCCTCACCATGGGCTGATTGATCCCAGTAGTTCCCATTCCTGTGCAGGATGGGAGAAGCCAATCTGGCAGACTGTCCCGGGCTTCCCTCACACACCCTTAGAAGGCTTGTAATAAAAGAAGCTGGAGGCATGTCTCTTCACCAGTCACCCTGAAAATTAAAGTGCATCTGCTCTGGGGATACCTCCCCAATTCACCCACACTTCTCCATCACTCCCTCTCCCCACCTTTCCTCCATCCTGATGCCTTCAGATTCTGCAAGCCTTTGTCTGATTTTGGAAAATTCAGGAAGTAATAAAGGATAAATTAGTAACCATCCGTGCTGCAAACATGGCAAATTGCCTCTCTTCCTTACTAACAAAATCCTGATTTTTTTCAGGGTTGCAAAGTGCCTAGCTAAAAGACTTCATGGCCCAGCCAGCCTTGCAAATGTGGGTGATCATGTGACCCCATTCTGGCCAATGAGACATATGTGAAACTAGTTGCTAGTTGGACCTTACAGGAAGGTTCTTTGATAAAGGGGCCATTCAGCCAATTTCCACCTCTAGCGCTTCGGCCTTCCCCCTCTTCCTGTTCTAAATGCAAGAAACAACTGAAGAGGTGGGCAGTCACCTTGAGACTCAAGGTCAGAGAGCCTCCAATCCAACCCTGGCTGCATCCCCCAGACTTCTTGGAATGGGAGAAAATGAGCCCCTCGCTTGCTCAAGCTGTTATTTTCTAGGTTCTCAGTTACTCAGAGCCAAAGACAATGCCAAGGATGGAGCTGTCCTCCCGCCAGCACCCACAAACAACCACTGCTAATATTTTGCCCTGTTTCCTTCTAGTCCTTTCTCTGTGTAGAAGCAGACTCCCCGTCTTTGAATGCTGGCTCTTTCACTCACCAGGTAGGTCCCTAAAGCAAATGACTTAACCTCTTTCTCTGTCTTCATTCTTGATCTGTAAATATACAATAATAGTAGCTTCCACATATAATTTTTTGAAGGCTTAGTGAAACAAAGTGATGAGCTTAATGTGTGCTTAATACATATTAATTCTTACTAAATATCAGCATTTTATATCCTACTTTCTTGCATGCCATTATACCACATGCATTTTTCCTTGCTCTTAAGACACCTTGTAATCATTATCTAAACAGTGCCTAAAACTTCATATGCACTTAATAAATGTTATTATTATTAATATGAAAATGTCATATCCTACTTTTTAACTTACAATTATACCATATGCATTCTTCCATGACAATAAAAAATCCTAGGTTGGACATGGCGGCTCACACCTATAATCCCAGCACTTTGGGAGGCCAAGGCGGGCAGATCACTTGAGGCCAAGAGTTTGAGACCAGCCTGGGCAAACATGGTGAAACTCTATCTCTACTAAAAATACAAAATAAATAGCTAGGTGTGGTGGCATGCACCTGTAATCCCAGCTACTGGGGAGAATGAGGCAGAATGAGGCAGAAGAACTGCTTGAACTCGGGAGGTGGAGGTTGCAGTGAGCTGAGATCATGCCACTGCACTTCAGCCTGGGCAATAGAGCAAAACTGTTTCTCAAAAAAAAAAAAAAACAAACAAAAAAAAATCCTTAACACAATTTTGAATGCTTACCTGGCATTTCTTCATATGGTTCAACCAGAAGTCAGAAAATGTTTTCTTAAAGCACTAGATAGTAAATATTTTTAGGCTTTGCAGGATATATGGTCCCTATGGCAACCACTCAGCTCTGCCATCATAGCATCAAAGTGGCCACAGACAATACACACAAGAATGGGCATGGCTGTGTTCCAATAAAACTTTATTTACAAAAACAGATGGAGAGCTGGGTTTGGTCCAAGGGCCGCAGTTTGCTGATCTCTGGGCTAGACCATCATTTATTGAACTAATCCTTCTTATCGTGAGAGCTTAGGCGGGTTCTCAATGTGGGGCTATTATAAATCCATCAGCAGGGAAGACCTTGGTGCAGATTATTGACTGCATTTCTGATTATTTCCTTCAGATAGTTTCTCAGGAGAAGAATTGCATTTTTTAGTCTCTTGAGTTCTACGTAAAAATTCAGTAGGCATTAATTTTATTTTATTATTTTATTTTTGAGCCAGGACTTGCCCTTGGATCTGTACCTCTGCTTGCTAAGCCACTGTTTTCCAGGTATTTCCTGAGCAGGAATTCTGTCCGGGTCTTCTACCAGCCTGCCAAGTCCTCAAGTGTAAAGATGTGACCTCCTCTTATTCTGCTGTTGTAGGCCTGGCCCCTCAGCTTTGCCATCTGCCTCTCTCCCACACATGTGCACACCTGTACAGTATCTATCATGACTACACAAAAGATAGAAAAGAGAAACTTGGCAAGTGGCTGAACAAATGAACACTGCATTTTTAAAACTCCGAGGATGTGTGACCCAAATGCATATGGCCAGTTGCTGAGACTCGAGTGAGGAGAACTTCATAAATGAGGGGATAAATGTTTAACTCTTTCCCAGACACCCCAGGTCAAGGCATCAAAGGAGACAGAGATTTGTCCTAGGGTCCTATGCCCGTTTGCTTGCCTAGAGCTTGTGCTACCCCTGTCCCACCCAATCCCCAGAGATACCCTTGGAGGACACTGATCGGCACCACTTGGACTCTGCACACCCTCTTTCATCGTCTTCCAGCGCCCCCAACTTCTTCCCTGGTCCAGTACCATGGTGGCTTCCTTTACCGTGAAATAAGATTGGAGAGAGCTGCTACCTCTGCCAAAATCCAGCTCATGAAAAATTGAACATGTTCACCTACATTTCTTTTCACCTTGAATTTTTTGTGAAACCAAATGGCAGTTTCTAAAGCTGAAAAACTGTGATTTCCCAGACAAATACCTGTGAAGTGAAAATTGCTAGTTTCGCACAGCTCTATCTGGATAACTATTATTAGTTTGGGCACAATCTGATTAGGAAAAAATGAAACCTGGGTTCTGGGCCCAGCAAGTGTTAAATGTTCCTACAGCCAGACTTTCACAGACCAGGAGCCAGTGGGAGGCCTTCCCAGGGCTCTTTCCACCATCACCATCCCTGGGGATGCCCTCTGAACCCAGATGCCCTACCAGACATAGCCAAGCTCAAGAACGTTTTTCTCTTCCTCCCGAGGGCAGGGACATACTTCTTGGGAGACCGGGGCATCTCCCTGGTAAAGAGCATGGGTTTAGTTCCTCAGAGAGGAGACATACAAGGTTGCATAGTGGTTTTATATTGGGATAAATAGAATTCCTTAAAATGGTGACCTGAATGGGAAGCTGTCCCTCCATGTATTCATTTGCTAGGGCTGTGTATTAGTTCATTTTCAGCCTACTATAAAGATATTACCTGAGACTGGGTAATTTATAAGCAAAAGAGGTTTAATTGACTCACAGTTCTGCATGGCTGGGGAGGCCTCAGGAAAATGACAATCATGGCTAAAGGCGATGAAGCAGCAAGGCATGTCTTACATAGCAGCAGGAGAGAGAGACAGATAGAGAGAGAGAGAGAGAGAGAGGAGTGAGAAAGTGAAGGGGAAACTGGCACTTTTAAGTCATCAAGATCTCTTGAAAACTCCCTCACTATCATGAGTTAGCATGGGAGAACCATCCCCATGGTCCAGTGACCTCCCACCAGGCCCCTCCCTTGACATGTGGGGATTACAATTTGAGATGAGATTTGGCTGGGGACACAGAGCCAAACCATTTCAGGCTGCTGTAACAAAGTACCACTGACTGCAGGGCTTAAGAAACAGAAATCTATTTTCTCATAATCCAGGAGCCTAGAAGTCCAAGACCAGGGTGTCAGCAGGATTGATTTATTCGGAGGCCTCTCTGCTTGGCTTATCGATAGCTGCCTTCTCCCATGTCTTCACATGATTTCCCTTTGTGAGTTTCTATGTCTTAATCTTACCTTCCTCTAAGGGCACCAGTGATACTGGATTAGGGCCCACTCAATTATTTCATTTTAATGCAGTTACCTCTTTAAGACCGTCTCTCCAAATTCAGTCACATTCTGAAGTACTGGGGGTAAGGACTTCAATGTATTGATTTTAGGGAGACATATTTCAGCCCACAGCACCTCATACCCCCAAGTCAGACATCTTGCCATAGCTTCATAGACCATCATAAATAAAAGGCAGCCAGGCACAGTGACTCACACCTATAATCCCAGCACTTTGGAAGGTCGAGGCAGAAGGATTGCTTGAAGCCAGGAGTTCAAGACTAGCCTGGGTAACACAGCAAGACCCCCCCCATCTCAACAAATTTTTTTTAATTAGCCAGGTATGGTGGTGTGCACCTGTAGTCCCAGCTAGTTAGGAGGCTGAAGTGGGAAGATTTCTTGAGCTCAGGAATTAGAGGTTGCAGTGAGCTGATTGCACCAGTGTACTCTGGCTCACACTCAAGAGTAAGACCCTGTCTCACATCAATAAAATGCAATCAATAAAAGTAAAAGGTCTTTTGGAGCTTTTGGTAGTTTGGTGGTTTTCAAATTGTGTTCTGTCGAGCACTTAGGGTTCCTAAAGTGACCATAGGGGCTTCCATGGTTGGGAGAAGGAAAACAAGTGGAAACCAGAGACTCCATCTCTGCCTCTACCAAATCAGCCTGGCTTCCATCTGTCCTACACTGAGGCTCCATGGAAGACTTTGTTTGATCAAAGGTTCTTTGTTTTACAAAATGCTTGAAAATTGCTGACTTTTTTTCAAATAAGCAGGCAGCAGTGCAGAGAGGGGAAGAGATCTGCCTGGGATCCTGAAGCTACTTGTTGGCAGAATGGGCCAAGCTTACCCTCGCATTCTGGCTTAGAGTTCCTACGGTTCCTCCTTACCAAGGTGGCCCTTAAGGGAAACATTAGGAACCACCCGCCACAGAAAGATCTGGGAGGCACCAAAAAGTGAGCATTTGGAGTCAAATCCAGAATTGAACTCACAGATCACATAGCATGGCCTCAGAGGTTTAGACACCTGCATCTGGGCTTAAATGTTCGAAAATCTGAGTCACCACTCTCCTGACGTCAGATATTACTGAGGAATTCTTGCTTTGAAACAAGGAGGAAAAGTGTCCCATTTAGGTGCATTTGGGTGTCTTGTCTAGGAGCTGCGTACAGCTCTAAGAAGTGATAAATCTCTTTGGCGACAAGCTGTGGGTAACTGTGTTTGCATGTTTTCCTGGGTGTCTGGCTGTTGACAGCAAAGACAGAGATGAGAGAGAAGCATCAGCTTCCACTTTAAAAAAATAATAATTTAATCTAAAGACACTAAAGCCCAACATGCCGAGCTCACAGTGGAGCAAGAGTTTTGTCTCATGTACAGTTCTGAAGAAATGCCCTGTGTTTGGAACATCCCAAGTAGCTCTCAACTTTGAAAAGCCCAGCAATTACTTTACCTAGAAATAGTTAGAGGAGGAGGCAGCTTTTTGAGAGAGAAAGCACATTCCCCCACCATCCCCGGGAGCATTCCCTGAACCATCTCCCTATGGATCAGCTCCAGAATTCCCGGGATGAGGTGGGAAGGGGAGCACGGGAGGCAGGGCTGAATCCAAACAGTGCTCTCCAGGCTCCAGGGTGGAGCTCTTGCCTCTGAATGTCCTGATAAAGACTGCACAAGGCAGGTGGAGCCATTCAATTTCGATCCTTCTCCTAATAACACCCAGAGCTACTTTTTATAGTTATTGAAAAAACTTGGTGGAGCAAACACTGGCCCTACACTATGGAAAGGACATTACCAACTCACAGGTCACTTCTATGCAAAGCCTCGTTCCTTGGTCGGAGGACTGGCCTCCTGGCCATAGCCTGGCTAACTCAGGCCTTCCTCCAGGATGTAGTGTGGATAGCACTCTTTCCAAAAGCATTTACCCCCAACCATGGCCAATGTGGGCTATTGGCACTTCCTCCACCTTCCCATCATCCTGTCTCCTCCCCATCAAGGCACGTAATTAGACACACAAGATCACACTCCTGTCTATTGTCAGACAAGACAAACTGTCCCAAAACTTGGAGAGTGCATTTGGGCTATTCTGACTTAGAGGGCCTAGGTGGTCTACACCCTTGCTTCACAATGGATGATCCATGGACCAGCAACATCAGTATCACCTGGGAGGTGATTAGAAATGCAGAATCCCCAATCTTTCCCAGATCTACTGAGTCACGATCTGCCATAGGAACGGGCAAAGATTTCATGACAAAGACACCAAAAACAAATGCACAACAAAAGCAAAAATTGACAAATGGGATCTATTTAAACTTAAAAGCTTCTGAACAGTAGGAGAAACTATCAACCTACATAATGGGAGAAAATATTTGCAAACTATGCATCTGACAAAGGTCTAACATCCAGCATCTATAAGGAACTTAAAGAAATTTACAAGAGAAAACAACCCCATTAAATAGTGGGCGAAGGACAGGAACAGACACTTTTAAAAGAAGAAATACACATGGCCAAAAAGCATATAAAGAAAAGTTAAATATCACTGATCATTAGAGAAAGGCAAATCAAAACCACAATGAGATACCATCTCACACCAGTCAGAACAGCTATTATTAAAAAGTCAAAAAGTAACATATGCCAATGAGGCTGTGGAGAAAAAGGAATGCTTATACACTGTTGTTGGGAGTGTAAATTAGTTCAACCATTGTGGAAAGCAGTGTGGTGATTCCTCAAAGAGCTAAAAACAGAACTACCATTTGACCCAGCAATCTCACTACTGGGTATATACCCAAAGGAATATAAATCATTCTACCATAAAGACAAATGCATGTGAATGTTCACTGCAGCACTATTCACAATAGCAAAGATGTGGAACCAACCTAAATGCCCATTAATGATCAGATAAAGAAAATGTGGTACATGTACACCATGGAATACTACCCAGCCATAAAAAAGGACAAGATCATGTCCTCTGCAGGAACATGGATAAAGCTGGAGGCTATTATCCTTTGCAAACTAACACAGGAACAAAAAACCAAATGCTGCACGTTCTCACTTATAAGTGGGAGCTAAATGAAAACTCATGGACACAAAGTGGGGAACACAGACACTGGGGCCTATTTGAGGGTAATGGATAGGAGGAGGGAAAGGATCAGAAAAAAATAACTCTTGGTTAGTAGGCTTAGTACATGCGGGTAACTAAATAACATGTACAACAAACCCCCGTGACATGAGTTTACTTATATAATAAGCCTGCACATGTACCCTCGAACCTAAAATAAAAGTTAAGAAAAATCAAAATCTGCATTTTTGCCAGATCCTCATTAGAGTTTGACCAGCACTGGTCTGCCTGAAGTTAACTTCAGGGCCTTGTTCTGACTGAGGCATAGTGAGAGAGGGACATGTGATGAACATGGAGGAGTAACCAGCCAACATCACTGAGAGACTGTGGACGGAAAAATCCATCCATGGTGAATAAGCCCTAAAGTCAAAGTCAAACTCACAAAGGACTCCCGGATGAGTAGCAGCAAATTACTGTTGAAGATGGATAAGGACTCTCTCAATCCCAGGGGAGCGAAAGAGGGAGGAAGTAGGGAATCACAGATAATGTGCCTTGGACATCTGCTAAGTGCAGACACTGTGCTAAATGTTTCCTGTCATTCAATTCTAGCATCAGCCCTATGAGGTTGGCATCCATGTTACAAATGAAAAAAATGGGAGCTTTGGGGACAAACACACTGGAAAATAATTTGATGTTAGCCCGTAAAGTTGAATATTCCTATTCCCTATGATCTAGCCATTCCACTTGTATATGTGTATCTCATAGAAACCCATATGTGTGTGCACATAACAAAATATTCATAGAACCACTTTTTATAATTGCAAAAACACTGAATCCAACCCAATTGCCCATCAAACGGAGTGTGGATAAGTAAATGGTGGTGTACTCTTAACATGCAATGTGCTCCAGCAGAGAAAGATAGATGAAACACGGCCTCGAACCATAACAAGGATGAATCTTAGAAATATAATTTTAAATGGGGGAAAACAGCAAGTAACAGAAGACCTCACAGAATATGATACAGCTTTTATGAAGCTCAAAAAATAAGCAATATGCTATTTAGGGATACATATGTAAACAATAAAAATACAGTTTTGTTTTTTTAAGAAAAAAAAAACAGGAAAGGATAGAGGTGTTTCAGGATCATGGTTGCTTCTTGGGTAGAGAAGGGGACTGGAAGACAGAGGCCCATCCAAGGCCTACTTAGGTTGGAAGTAAGTTCGCGGGGCTTCATCACTTACTTGCATGTTGCATGTCTTGTTACATGTGTTACAGTTCTTTAAAAAATTAAAATGTTAAGGCCCAGCACGGTGGCTCATGCCTGTAATGCCAGCACTTTGGGAGGCCAAGGTGCACGGATCACTTGAGGTTAGGGGTTCGAGACCAGCCTGGCCAACATGGTGAAACCCCATCTCTATTAAAAATACAAAAATTAGCCGGACATGGTGGCGCATGCCTGTAATCCCAGCTACTCAGGAGGCTGAGGCGGAAGAATCGCTTGAACCCAGCGAGCAGTGGTTGCAGTGAGCTGAGATTGTTCCACTGCACTCCAGCCTGGGCAACAGAGCGAGACTCCATCTCAAAAAAAATAAAAATAAAAATAAGATGTTAAAAGCCAAAGCTCAGAGGCTGAAGAGCTTGGCCAGGTGGACACAGTTAGTGCTGTGTTAGTGCTGGGGTTTGAATCCCAGCATCTGGTTGCAGAGCCCACATAAACTACTCGGCTATGCTGCCTGTTGCTAGACTGGCCTCAAGAGAAACTACAAATATTATACACAGGTATGACTAAGCTGCATGGGTTGCCTGACATTAATCACCATCGCTTTCCAGGAGGGGCTGGGTGAGACACCCCATAATGGAAGGCGTCAGGCTGAGGTCATCACTGGCCTGTTCTCCCTAGGCCGGTTCAAGGGGATTGTGATCTGCCTCTGAATCTCCCGCCTGCCTCACTCCGCTGGGCACACGGTGACCGCCTCAGAGCCCCAGTTTGTAAAGGGCTCTCAGAAGTCTGTCTTTGTTCCACTGTGATCAATTGTGCATTGATCACAGATTTGTGAAACAGGGAAGAGAAGCAGAAAGCAGAAGAGAAAAGGACGTCAATCCAGTTACATTTCAGTCCTTCATCCCAGCTCCCAGCATTTCTGACAGGGAGTTTAAGAAGACCTTGCTTTCAGATAACACAATTGCTAAAAGGACCTCCTTTCTTGTGTCTTCCTAACACTCACTCAAGGGAGCTACCACAGTTCTCTACACTTTCTATTTCCAGATAAGGAAAGTGGTACCCAGAGAGGGTAAACAAATCACCCAAAGTCAAGGCTGTGTGGCCTTGGGCAGTCACTTTTTCTCTCTGGACTTGATTTTCCCCATCTGTAAAAGAGCTGCCCCTGGTGATTTGCAAGGAGTCTTCCAGCTCTGACAATCTGCAGTTCTAAGGAAGAAAAAAAAAAAAACAAGAGAAAATCCCTCATCTCCCAGTTTTACTGGTTGTCCTGACTATTAATTACATTTGCCCTGCACCAGAGGCCCAAACCAACCAAAAAAGTAGAAGAAAAAGACAAGAACGCGTAAGAGGGAGATTAAAAACACAACCCCTGCTGCTATTGTTTGGGCCAAATTCTGGAGAGCCTGAGAGAGTTCTTTGGATTTCTTTGACATTATGTGGCCGATGGCAAACTGCCTATCACCAAGAGAACCCAAAGGAAAGAAGAAATAGAATTGTGCCTTCAGCTGCGTGGCCAGCTTCGTGCAAAGACAATGGGCACTGGTTTAATTTCCCCACCGCCCCTCAAACTGCACTTGAAGCAAAGTCAGATGTCTCCTTCCCAGAAAGTGGAAGAGGAAAATATCAATCTGTTTTGGGGAAAGTTACGAATTGCGTGTGCCTAGAATACTTGATATATGACTGTAGCCCCGTGCGCAACAAGTGATTCTTGCTGTTGCATTTGATCTCAGGATGGTAATGTGCTCTCCTGACATCATCCAAATGGGGAATGACTGAAGATGTTTTCTATAAGATGGTTGCAAACTTCAAAGGCCACTCTTAACCCCGTGCCACCCCCACCTCCCTCCCCTTCTTCCTCCTTTCCCTCCAGGCCCTCCTCTCCCTTCACCCAGCAAATTGTTTCGGGGCCAAAAGTGATTGTAGGATGATCAAGAATCAAGGAACTTGTGGCAGGTGGTACCACCTGTGTCTGGGCAACAGCCACACACGGGCCGCATCTGCTCCCCAGTTGTGGAGGGAGGAAGGGGCCGCGTCTGAGATGGATTCCCAGCCAGGCTGAGCTGCAGCTCAGGCAGCTACAGCAGGGAGTTTGTAGGGGGCTGATACCCCGTCGCCACCCTCCAGCTCTGAGAGATAGAGGAGGGTTCCCTCGGGACTCAGCAGCTGCCTGAGGTCTGAGGGTACCCTGCAGCCCCTGGTCAGACCCCTACATTTCACAGAGAAGGAAACCAAGGCCCTAAGTGATGATCCAGCTACCCAAAGTGCCCAACACTGAGGAGCAGGCACAGAAGCAGACCCCAGGCCCCCCAATGTCCAGCCTTGAATTCTTCCCCTGCACCAACCCCTAAACCCCTGCTTGGCTGAACAGAGAAAGACTCACCGCATTTCTCTTCTTCCACCCTTGAATTGACAGGAGGTAATATTTATCCAGGGCTTACTCTGTGCTAGGCACCACCCCAAGCACTTTATGTGAGTTAACTCATTTTACACTTACATTATCCTAGTGGTTCTCAGCTGCGGTGATTTGCCCCCAAGAGGACATTTTTATCGCCATGATTGGGATGAGGGATGCTACTGACATCTACTGATCCCTGACAAAGCCAGGGATGCTGCCAAACATCCAGCAATAGATAGGACAGCCCCCCACAGCAAAGAATTAACTGGCATGAAATGTCAATAGCGCCATGGTTGGGAAGCCCTGAATTAACCTTATGAGATGTGTATTATTATTGTTATGATTGCAGTTGTGGTGTTGGTGGTGGTTATTCCCATTTTACAGATGTGGAAACAAAGATGAAGTGACTTTCCTGGGGTCACACAGCTTGTCAGTGGAAGAGCTAGGATGTAAATCCAGGCAGTGCAACCCCTGGGTTCCTGCTCTACTCACAGCACAAGTTTTTGCAGGGAATGCAAGAAGCTAAGTTCATCTAAAATGTCCTAGAAATACAGATCAAACCAATAAAACCCTTTACCACCCGCCAACCACTCCCATTTCCTGAGTTAGCAGTGTTGTGTATATTATTTTAGGCTTCTTTCTCTGTGTGTACATGAATGCATAGAGCTCTCTCCTCCTGTTTTGTGGTTGGAGAGTAAATACATGGAACTGTTCTATTTTTATCTTTTGCAATTTGCTTTTTCTCTCTTAGCCATGTCTGAGATATCATTCCATATCAGAACATGCAGGCACACATCATTTTTAAGCAGCTGACTAATACTCCATGGTTTGGATATTCCGTATCATCACTCCCTATTGATGGACATATGGATTGTTCCCATTTTTGGACTCAATGCAACATATGATGCAGTGGCTTTGGAATCACAAAGACCTGGGTTAGAATTCTGGGCTAGCTGTGTGGCCTTGGAAGATTTTCTAAACCTCTCTGAGCCTTGAATTCTTTGTCTGTTAAATAGAACTAGTAGAAGTTCTCAATGACATTGTGTAAAAAAATGAACGCAGTGCATGGCACATAGGAAATGCTTTAAAGTGGCATAATTTGCTACTATTATCACCATGCATCATTATCATATATTATTATTTGTATTATTGTTATTAATCCAATAGTCAGTAGTCTGCCTGAGCCAGCTCACCCAGAAATACCACCAAAATCCTTTGGAAAAAGTGAGTCAAATGATGGAATGTCTCATGTCCAAAGACTTGAAACACTTCTCCAGCATTAACTGACTCATCTGCAAGTCCCCCCTGTCAGGATCTTGGAAGCCTGGAGGGATGAGGGATCTGTGTTGCTAATGTGAGTTTAACATGGACTACCTCCCAGCCTAGCCAACATAGAAATACCAGCATCCACATTCTCAGCCAATGAGTGCACACAGAAATCAAAAATGGAAGACAAGGGAGTTCTATGTCCAGCTGAATCCTGAACTGGACTGGATTAGGATGTGCTACTTGACAAGCCCAGCTCATATCACAGTGGGCCATGGTTGCCAGGGGTCCTGAGTGGGCAGAAATGCATATCCCCACACCTGCATTTCAAGGAGAGTGCCTTTAGGAAGGAGATGGCTCAGAGGCAGCCCTGGGGTGAAATCTTGTAAACAGGGCTCCATTTAACTCTCTCTCGGGTGTTCCCCAGGAACAGCGTCTCCGAGCCCCTTGAAGGATGCTTCTTCTAAAGGCGTGAAACAGGGGCCCTAGAGCAGAAGCTATGGCAAAGAGCTGGCAAATTGAGACAACTGTGCCAAGGAAGATTCCCAACTACTAACTGCTGTCATTGCTCAGCTTCTGGTTGGGATGGCTGGGGAGGAAGCAGAGGCCAACTGTCAGACACCTGTGGTGTCCTGTCCCACTGTTCCTCCTTCAGTGATCTTGATGAGAAAGGATCCTGCCACACTAGCCATGAGGGTGGGATCATACCCAGCGTCGACCAGTCACAGTAGAGCACCTCCTAGAAACAGGTTAGATTCGTCCTGGAAATGGCCCATGACTCAAGGTGAGACGGTGAAAGATCTTCATTTTTTCCAAGCCAGGAGGAGAGGAGTAATAGCTTTCCTTCCTTAGATAACAAATCCTGTGGATGTGTCTCTAGAGCTGCTGGCAGCCACAAAGATGGGTGACAGCACGAGGCAGCACAGGCACATCTACGGAGAGGTGGAGAGAGAATCAGCCACTGTCCCCAGCAGCAATCCTCCTCATCCTCCCAGTGACCTAAGCCAACTGACGTATTATTTGCTTAAACCTGTTTGAGTTGGGTTTCTGTTATTTGCAAATGAAAGAGTTCTGAGTAATACGGCAACCCAAATCTCATAAGGCAATGCTGCAGCTGGGTGTGGCATCAGTGGGCACATGACACCCAAGGCTTGTAGACCAATAGTTCTGGAAGAGTCCTTGGTCATCGTCTCAGCCAGTGTTCCCCAAGGACCATCACCATTTTCCAAAGATGGGAAGGTAGTTCAACCCAAAACAAGAACCAAGAACCAGACCCATCTGTCCTTAGAGACCCATCCCCCCTTGGAGACCCACCTCTCCTTGGAGACCCATCTGCCTTACCAGCCTGCTGGATGGAACCTTTGTGCCAGCCAATCCTTGGGTTTCTGTGGGAGAACATTAAAGAGAAGGAAACATTAAGCTCAGAGCTGGGTTGAGGAAGACTGTAAAAGCCCACAGAGGAAATGAATCCGGGAAAGGGAAGCTGACTCTGTCCAGAAAGAGACAAGAGAAACAACCTCTGGAAGAAACAACACGGAAATAGAGGGGAAAAGGAGTGTCGGGGATCCGGGAAGACAAGCCAATAAGAGGAAGGTGGAAGTCAAGGGCGATGTGGAGGAAGACTGACTTGGGAGCCAGAGCTGTGGTGGTCAGCCTTTCGGGGCCCTGCCCTACACGCCTGGGCTCTCTGCAGGACAGCAGCTCTACCCAGTCACCTGCCAGCCTCCGTCCCCCAACCAGCTATGTATCTGGAAGACAGGTACATGTATGCACACGTGTGTACACATTCATGTGCACATGTGAGTACATCCATGCCCAGGAACTGAGGGCTAACTGAGATGAGGTCCCTGGATGACCTGCTATTCCACAGGCGAGCACGTGTGTGGCATGTGTGGCAGGGAGCAGGATGTTTGTGAATGAGTGTGTGTTGAGGGGGCATGGGTGTGTGTGGACAGAGTGGAGGGGGGGCACACGAGTGAGAAGCACTTGAAGAGTCTGAGGAAGTGGGGTAAAGGTGGTGAGAGCGTGTGGGAACACTGGTGTGTGTGTGTGTGCGTGCGTGCGTACATCCTCACACATGACAGGTCGGGGGACTGCAACCCGCCACATGCAGAAGCAGATCTACCTGGCGTGCCTGGGCTTGGGAATGTGACTGAGGGGTCTGTAGGGCATGCGGCTGCCCGGGGAGTCATCTCCTTGGGGCTGCCCCTGAAAGCCCCCCCAGGTGAGGCAGCAGGGAGCCATCACTCCCCACATAAAACCTGAGCCCAGAGGTCACCAGGAAGGGCTGTGGCAGATGGGCACACTCAAGCCCCTCCCCAGCCTGGCAGGTGGGAGTAAGGAGTCCTGCCAGGAGAAGCGAGACCGGTTTCCTCACCCCGGTGTGTGTGCCAGCGCCCCCGTGTCTGGCCTGCAGGCTGGGAATGAAGTTGTTGGCAGAGACTCTCTAATTTGCTCTTCCAGTCCTCGGGCACCTTTGGAACACACAGGAGAGGCCAGGAGGGAGCAAACCTCGCGCGGTGGTGCTGCCTGCTGGGGGCTCTCTCCCGGGGCCTGCTGAGCTGCCTGGTGGACCCTCCAGGGGGCAGCCAACCCATCCGCAGTGCCTAAGAACCAAGAGCTGTGGGCTCATGGAAATGACTGCCCAAGGATGGGCCACACGCATGACCCTGGCAGGTTCCCAGCCCTGCAAGGAGAGTGTGGGAATTGCTGGGGTCTGCCGAGCCCGTCTCAGGAAGGCCAGAATCAGTCAGAAATCGGGGTTATTCGTGTCTAGGCTGAGGGGCTGGGTACCCAGGCATCTTGTGGGTGTGGAGTTAGAACAGGCCTGGCCTGAGCCACTTGTTGACTTCTAAATCTGCTTTGTGCTCAACACCGGCACGCCAAGCTGCCTGGAATATCTGGTCCTTTCTGGTTGTCCATTTCCTTTCCCCACCCCAGACTCCACTACCTTGGACCTTTCCCACCCAAACAGAAAGACACACATCATCCTGCAGTGGGGACGTCTGATCCCCCGCCACGGAATTCACAGGGTCGGCAGCCGCCGGGAGGGGCTGCGCCACTTTCACAGGAAGGCGGCTGGGGGAGATCCCCTCGTCTCTCCAGCTCCATGCGTGACCCACGCCCTGGTTCCTTCCTCCCTCACAATGGTGAAATCATAGCCTCGATGTGGACCTGCTCATGCCATAAGATAAATTGTCAAAATGTTTTGATCTAATTGGGTCCTTTTCAAGTCAGCTGAAAACCATCAAGCGGGGAGCCAGATGGAGCCGGTGATTAATGAGGGACATTTGGTTGCTTCTCCACATCCATCATGAAGCCCCGTCTGGGCGGGGGTGTTCTAATCCTCTGCCAGGAATGGGTATGCAAGCGGATCACTGAGGCCGGCACTCCAGCACAGGAGACCCCTCCTTGCTTCCAAGGGCTGCAAAATGCGTCCTTTTCCCCATGAGGCTCCAGAATCTTTGGTCCAGGCGAGGCTGCCGCTGAACAGGCCCCAGGCTGGGAGGAGACTGCCTTTCCCCCACTAAGGAGTCCCAGCGCTTTGGGGGCCGGGCATGATGTTGCCATGTTCCAGCAAGGGTGAGTGTATTGTGCCGAACCCCTATTAACCTCAGTAGGGAAGGCATCAGGTTCAAGAGGCCCAAGAAGAGACCCAGAGCCAACAAATAAGACATGAGGTTTCATTAGGGGGTGACAGGGGCGAGAGCCCAGTGGCGGTGGGTTGGATAAGATATCTACCTTTCTATACCCAAGTGGCAGTGGGCTGGGTGGGAAAACCACTCCCAAACAGCATGCAGTTTCTACAGCATTTTCTCTGAACACCATCCCCTCGACAGCCTCCACCTGTCTTCATCCAACCCAAAACTCAGGGCCTCAATCCCCTACATGGCCCATGTTCTATAGAACAGGCCAGGGGCTCAGATGCTCCTCATAGATAAGGAATGAACCTCCAGGCTGGCCACTCACAGATTCCCTAGCTTGGAACACACATTCAGGTGTGTCTGCCACAGAGGGTCATTTGAAGGGTATGCTTAAGTTATTGCTGTCAGGTGCTTTTACTCTGGGGTCCGAGGTGACAAGAGGATGGGTTTCTCTGAGCCCACAGCGAGCACTGGCTGCCCCTCCTCCTGCCCCACTCACTGCACACAGCCCCTCCATCAGACTGGGTTCAGGGGCTCTGAGGCTCAGCCTGAGAAGCAGCCCCCTTCTCTCTGTCTGAAAGGCACCCTGCTCTTGGGTGGAGGAGTTGAGGGGATTCAGGAGAAGGTTGCCCCTACACAGAGGAATGGCCTCCTGGGCACTCTTGTAGAGCCTGGCTGCTGGTCCAGGCTGGGCCTCCCACTTGCTGTGTGACCTTCAGTGATCTCTGCCCCTCTCTGGGCTCCCGGTATTTCATGGGTAGAATGCAGTTGGGGTTCCACCCTCTGGTTCTCCAACTGTGGCTAGATATGTATCCTGCACTCTAGCTGCAAGTTGAAATCGGCTGGAGAGCATTTTAACAACACCGAGGCCAGGGTCCACCCCCAGCAGCTGAAAGAATCTCTGGGGGTGTGCCCCAGGCAGGGATAGTTCTCAAAAGTCCTCTGGTGATTCTAATGTGCAGCCCAAGTACAGAGTCTGTGAACTAGGGGGAAGTCATAGCTGCAGCAGCCCAGATGAGCACCCCCAATGATGTACTGAGCCTGGAGTGAGGCCTGATTTTCTCATCTGAAGATCAGGGTAGTTCAAATCAGCCCTGCAGAATGTTTAGGGGATCTAAAGGCAAGAGGAATCTGGTAGTGCATTAAATGGTTCCTTGAAATAGAGGGGAGGATGAACCATTCAAGGCTTTCTCACTGTGGTCGCGACAATAGTGACTGTGTATTATTTGTTCATCCGACAAACATTTACTGACTACCTACTATATGCCAGGCATCCCAGGGGATGCAAAACAGAAATATGGTCCCTGCCCTTGAGAACTTCATAAATTAATGGGAGAGACAGATATTAGTCAGTAATCACACAAGTATGTAATTACGTGCCGTGAGGCTAGGCAGAGGGCCTGGGCCAGAGCCAGGTGACTTGGAAAGCTTCCCTGAAGAGATAACTTCTGAGCTGAACTAGAGAACAGGTAACCAGGCCATGTGATGATGGGTGGAGTGATTCAGGATCAGAGACCAGCATTTACCCATTACCTGCCCAGACTCCTTTTTTTTATTTTTATTTTTATTTTTATTTTTGAAATGGAGTTTTGCTCTTGTCCTCCAGGCTGGAGTGCAGTGGCGTGATCTTGGCTCACTGCAACCTCCACCTCCCGGATTCAGGCAATTCTCCTGCCTCAGCCTCCCAAGTAGGGGATTACAGGTGCCTGCCACCACATCCAGATAATTTTTGTATTCTTAGTAGAGATGGGATTTCACTAGTTGGCCAGGCTGGTCTTGAACTCCTGACCTCAGGTGATCCACCCACCTCAGCCTCCTGAATTGCTGGGATTATAGGTGTGAACCACTGCACCCGGCCCCAGTGTCCTTCTAATGCTTTCATTCGTTGATATATGTGCATGCCTTCTACTCTACACAAATATTTAAGAGCAAGTAAAGTTCCCATGTAGGCGATGGCGGTGCCACTTCTCTGTGTTGAGCTCATCCTTGAGTCTGCCTCCCCAGCTGCACTGGAGCTCCGTGAGGGCTGCAGCTCACCAGGGCTTGGTGTGGTGCATGGAGCACTATAGGTGCTCAGTCCATTCATAATGGCTGGTGGATGAAATGAACATCAGCACCAGGTGTTGGCATACCTGCCCTCACTCTGAGCCCAGCCGCCAGGATAAATTACAGGAACTCTCAGCTCATCCTCTTGACACTTCATCCCACCCAGTGGCTCCCAGTTCTGTGTACTGAGAACCTCAATGAAGGGGTTGGAATGAGGAGGTTCTAAGAGTAGAAGAAGTCACTCCTCCTGACAAACTAAATACCAGTCCAGTGTCCCTTCCTCCAGGGACATTGATATCTGATGTCCTGACCACCAATAGATCAATCTCCTGTGATGCCATTGTTGATGTGTCACATTTTGACCTGATGTATTGATTACATATCTACCCCCACCTTCACAAATCCACAAATAATAAGCTCTATGAGTTCCAGGGCCTGTGTGGTTCACTCACCATTGAATCTGCAGCACATAGTAGGTGTTCAATAAATGATTAATCAATTCACAATGATCCTAAGAATAGGGACTGGTTATAATTACATTGAAAGTTAATTTGCAGGCATGTAAAGGATTTTGCCAAGCATGAGGATGAAGGAGGGGAAGGGGATATAAGACTGAATATTCGCTCCTGCAGGCCTCATGGACAAGGAGCCCCAGCTAGCCCTTCTCTTTCTCAGCCTGGTAGCTCCAATGCCAAGAGTGGAGAGGTAACAGCTTAGCGTCCAATCTCTAGTCATGCTGGGAAGCCAGGTAGCCACCACCCTGCAGATGACTGGAAACAGGAAGCAAGAAGGCTGTTTACTCCTGGAAGAGAAACTCAATATTGCCTTTTTATTCTGAGCAGATGCTGTTTCTCCCCAGAGTCCACAAACCTGTCAGCTGGTATCAGAAGTGGGCAGTCCAGCCCTAGCTTGCTACTGCAAATCTCCCCAGCCAGGTTAAAATTTCACACTCACCCTGAAGTGGTTCCCAAGACCCAGGATTTGTTTTTCCTGATGATCCTTTACTTTGATCAGTGAGACTCAGTGAAGTGGAATGTACTGAGTAATTTATTTTAGGTAGCTGGGAAGTTGTCTATTTTCTAAATGGTCATGGGTTCCTCCTTCCCCAGACTCTAGCATCACAGAACACAGCCACTCTGTCTCACTCAGGGCTGGTCCTAGCATGAGAAAAAGCTAGAGTATCTAAAGCAAAGCCACAGCAGTGAACAGATCTGGCTTCTAACCCTGCTCCCGTCTGCTTCCCGCCTGTGTGGACTTGGGCAGATCATACCCACTCTCAGATACTTTATTTCCATATCTGTAAAATGGGATAATCACACCTACCTTTTCAGGGTTACCATGAGGCTTAAATAACACTATACATATGGAAGCATTTGGTGTTTGTAAAATCAGTTTCTTGGTGTGAGTTGCTGTTATTATTCTGTAGTATCATCCAGGGGGAGTGGAACAGTTGCTTCTGGACCCCCGAACTAATTTCCCCTTCTGATCTATGAAATGCCTTTAGTGTGATATTTCTCAAGCTTGGAGCGATTGATATTTGGGGTGAGATAACTTCTTGTTGAGGGGGGCTGTTCTGAGCACGGTAGGATGTTCACCAGCATCCCTGGCCTCTGTCCTCTAAATGCCAGTAGTGACCCTCCAATTGTGACAACCAAAAATGTTCCAGATGTTGTCCAATAGCCCCTAGAAGGAAAAAATTGTCCGGGGCCAAGAACCACTGCTTGGTGGTAGGACGCATGGTATTTCTGCCTTGAGACATGATGAAGTGCCTGAGCAGAAGGGGCACCGTGGCTCCAATTAATACCAAGGGTATAGCTGGCTCTCCCTCTAGTGAGCTGTGTGAGCTTAGCCAAGTCTCTAACCTCTCTGGGCCTTAGTGTCACATTTGTAAAAAGTGTATGTGGGATGAACTGCCTTGTAGGATTTCTCCACCTGGGGCCAAGTCCTTTCCAAGAAGCAGTTCTGCTGGGGTGGGGAAAGCATTGCAAGAAGCATTTTTAAAAGGTGAGGAAGCAGAGGCTTCCAGATCATGAAGCCACCATTTCCCTAGAGCCTGGCCCCATAGAGGACCCACCTGTGGGCAAATTCCAATTCCTCACTCTCAGGACTCCCCTCTCAGATGAGAGTATTAACTCTGCAACAAAATCATACTGCTAATAGCAATAACCACCAAGGGTTGCCAAACCCTTTTTTTTTTTGAGATGGCGTCTTGCTCTGTTGCCCAGGCTGGAGTACAGTGGTGCAATCTTGGCTCACTGCAACATCTGCCTCTCGGGTTCAAGTGATTCTCCTGCCTCAGCCTCCCAAGTAGCTGGGATTACAGGCATGTGCCACCAATCCTGGTTAATTTTCATATTTTTAGTAGAGATGGGGTTTCACCATGTTGCCAGGCTGGTCTCGATCTCCTGACCTCAGGTGATCTGCCTGCCTCAGCCTCCCAAAGTGCTGGGATTACAAGAGCTGTCGAATCTTGATAATGAGGTATGGTGTTGAACTTTTTATGTACATTGTTTCAGTTAGTCTTCACAAATGAGCCTCTGAGGTAGGTCTAATTTGTCCCCATTTCACACGAGGTGATAGAGGGAAACGAGTGAATTCCAGAATGAGGAAATGTTGTCAGTTAGTGTCAGTAAGGTAAGAGGCTTTCCTGAACAACCCTGAATCTTCATGATGTCAAATAATAAAGGTGTATTTATTGCTCATACTATAAGCCCAAGGCAGGTCAGTGGAGAGGGAGGGGTGTTCTGTTACGTTACAGAATGTTCTAGAATCTTTTTATGAGGCTACCATCTCAACACAACATTCAGGGTTTTTGCTAAAACAGCAGAAGAATAGTATCTCATGCAGGCAATCAAATGTTTCAGCTGGGAAGACACAAATGCATCATTTCCACCCACAGTCCATTGGCTAAAATGACTCACACAACTCATCAAAGAGCAGAGGCCCAGGAAATGTAATCCGCTCATGTGCAGAAGGAGGGAAGAATAGGACAGAGGAGAACATTAGAAGTGTCTACCTACATCCTGAATCAGAAAGGCCTTGAAGCCTCTCTTCTCAGCATGGGTCACCTTTACACATCCCAAAGTGGCATCTCACTGTGTTTGCAGTGCTCCTAGACTGGCCTGCGGGGTCCAGGCAGAGGCCTAATACTGTGGCCAAAAGACCCTCTCACAAGCCAGCGCCATCGCAGGAGAGACGCAGGACGGGGCCTTCCACCCTCACCCTTGACTGCTCCTGGAGGCCCCACATCTAGCCTTTCCTTGACTCTGTCCACACAACTAAGTTTTCAAGAAGAAGAAGAAGCAATTAGGGAGCACTTGCTATATTGCTGGCCTTCCACTCTTTCTCTTCAGGAGGGTACAGTGTGTGTGGTGGGGGGTGTCTGCAGGAGGACCTGTGGCCTCACACATGGCAAGCCCCCAGTCAACCCTGGCTGAAAGCAGTGGAGGAGAAAACTGCATAGTGTCTCCACAGCAGCCTTGCAGAGCTACGAATAACGATGGTGATCAGGAGATGGCACCATCCCAGAGTCTTACGTTCAGTGTTTCAGTTTGTTGTTGCAATTATCCTATCAGGTAGATTTTATTATCCCCTCTTTCTGGCTTTTAACTACCATCTTTCAGTCCAGACCAGAGCACTTCTATTATTGAGTCTTTTAACCAAAACGTCTGTGGACAGTATTTTAACCCCAAGGCATCTCTTTAGCAGTAACCTGTGAGTCACGTGGTAGGTAGGCTGGTGGGGACCTTGTGACACCTTTAGGATCCAGCCAGAAGCTCAGCCCATTGATGAGTGCTCCTTCTGAAAGGGCTGGACAGTCAGGCAGACAGCAGCAGCAATGTCATTAGGTCCGTGGGATCTTGCATCAGAAAGTCCTGGATTCGAATCCCAGCTTACTGTGTGGCTTTGGTTCTTTTGACAGACGCTAAGCCTCAGACTCTTCATCTGCAAAATGGGAATTAAAGCTACTTCAATGGTTGTTGGAAGAGTTAAAATGGGATCATGAATGTAAAATGCACATCATGATATAACACGAACGAAGAGAGCCCAGAGAAAAACGGAACCATTTCCCTACAGCACAGAACTGCACCAATTTTATTGAGCTCCTGTTCCAACTGGAGAGAGAAGCTTCCTTGATTTATGTGTCTGATAATAAAAGAGGTGCCAATTACAAGACGTTTACTACTGTTGATTAGTTCCGTGTTGCTGGAAACTAGGTCTGTCGAAAAGATAAACTGACACCACATCATTTCCACGTGGCTTTGGTGCATTCCTTTTCAGCCCTCCTTGCTGCTGTCTCCCTAAACACAAAATCTACCCAGCCCCTCTGGGGCCCGGCAGTCTCCCACCCTTGCCCCGGGACCCAGGTGAGAGGCAGCCAGCCCCCACATTTCAAATTTTCTGGCATGCCAAGCCCTAATACTTCTGTCTCTGGCTTAGCTTCTTTCCCTCCCACAAATAAACTTGGGGCTATTTTAGAAAGCTTTTGCCACAACAGCTTCTGAGTGCTAATGAGTGTGACTTCAGAAGAGAATATTCCATTAGTAGGTAAGAAAAAAAAAAAGACAAATCACCTTGAAATGTAATAAGTAATATCAGGCCCTTGTCTCCTAACAATGCCCAAATTCAAAACTAAAGCAGCTTTTTGATTAGATGTTTCATTCAACAACTACATCTTGAGTACCTACTATGTGCCAGGCGTCAGGCTGGGTAATGCTGCAAATATGGGGGAGTGTCAGGGAGAGACCATGGCCCCTGCTCTCCAGGGGTTTATCATTTCAGAGAACTGCACAAATAATGAAACATGGCCAAGGAAGAACGAGATATGCAGACCTGTGGGAAAGTCAGAGAAGGCTTCCTGGAGGAAAGAGGCAACTAGGTTGGGCCTTGAGGGATGATAAGATGGTGTCCTACAGCCTGGGTTCAAATCCCATCTCTGCTGATCACCATTGTGTGACCAAGGCAAGTTACTTATCTTTGCCTCCTTTTCCTCATTTGTAAAACGGGGACCAAAATAGTACCTCTGCCAGTGGCTGTTGTGGTGATTAATTGAATTAATACAAATAAAGTACAGGCCCTGCCACACAGAAGTAGTCAATACAAGTAAGCTATTAAATAGCTATTATCTGTTAAATGGGGCTAACAAATAAGGCTTATTTTGCTGCCAGGATAAAGAGGAGAAAATTCCAGGAAAGCACTTAGCACAAGACCTAGCACATGGTAAGCACCAGGTAATATTGCTCTTTAATATTATGATGGTTGTAGTTGATGGCCGCTGGGGGTGGGGAGGAGAGAAGGGCAGGCAGGACAAAGCATTAATTAACTCCCCCTCCTCTCTTTCCAAGTTCCAGGCCCTCCGTTTGGCCCCACGCCCTTGGCTGCCAAGTGTCGCCTCCAGATCCCCAGCCATGAATCCCCCCGGAAGCGGGAGCAAAGGGAAGGCAGATTCCGGCCGCTCTCCTCTGTTCTCAATCAAATGTGCTGCTTTTCTGCCTGGCTTCACACATTGTAAAAGGCAGCCATGTTCAGATTGCTCAGTGTCCACACATCGGGCTCCTCCTGACCTGCTGTTCCCCCACAGATGGGTTCGAAGCCCATTATTGTAATGGATTTGCTGTTGGGTAGAAGAAGGGGTTGTCCGCCTAATAAATCTTTGCCCCGGTGGATCACATCCAATAGACCATCCTCCACACTGTGGTTTCGCTCTAATGGATTTGTTTAGTGATTTCTGAAAGACAGATAAGCTCCAATGAGTGCCCTGAGATAATATAGCAAGACACCATGAAGATGGAAAAAGAAATGCAGGACTTTTTTGGAGCAATAATTTGAGGGGTTTTTCCTTTTCTTTTCTTTTTTCTTTTCTTTTCTCTTCTTGGTCCACCTTCTGAAAGTGTTGTAATACCATCTTGCTGTTAGGTTTAAAAAAATAAAAGTGCTGCTAATGAAATGCATAGAAAAGTGAAAACATGTCATGCAAATTAGACACCTTTGGGGATTTTGAAAAACATGTTTGAAGGGCTAATTAAGAAGCTCTTAAAAATAATTAATAATAATCTGCTTTCCCCAAATTCTTTTCAGTTCAGAAGTGTAAGTGATGCCATTTTTATTTCACTTTTTAAAACACATAAGTAGCAGGCCCCTTGTTTACCTGGACACATTTTTTTAAGCAACAGGTCCCTCGTTTACCTGGAAATACTTTTCAAAACCTTTAATGACTTTTTTTATGGTAATCCCATTTGTCCCCTTCCTCTGACATATTCTTTTTCTGCTTGAGCTGGTTCTTGCAGCAGATCGTTCAGCAAATGTGGTCAATGCACCATCACAGGAGTGACTCTAAGTCTCACTGGGAGAAAATTGTTGTGAGTTACAGGAAATTAAAAAATTCCTGCAATACCAACCCACTTCTCAAAGTCAATCTGTGGTATCCCAGCATCCACTCGACTCTGAAGTCAGGCCAGAATGATTTTTGAAGAGTAATTTCCAGCTTTATAAGGGGTCACGTCGTGTATTGAAGCCATATTTGCTTCTGTGTTTTGTAAATTTCGAACTCATTACTAAACCTTGTCTCTTATACCTTGTGTCTGGCTCTTACCTTGCCCTCATCAATCTGAGCCTTGAAAATCTAATGAAAAATGGCAAAACACATTTTGCATGTGGAAATGTGATAAAACACCAATTGTTAGGAACCCGAGAAGGAATCAGTTTTTGAGGATGGGCGGGGAGGCAAGCCACTATTCTTAGAGCCAGCTCACTGCTAGGTCTCTGCAAGTCCCCAGGAATAAAGAGAAACAAACAGGATTTTCCCACTCTCCTCTGAGCCCCACTGTTCCCTGTCTTTGAGATAAGCCACAGGCCGTGTCTGTGCCACAAGATTTCAAACGGTTCATGCTCTAAGAGCCAGGCTAGAAGACGAGCACTATAACATTTTCCTTATAGAAAGTAGAGGTCTCTGTGTTCTGCAGAACAATGTTACCCGTTACTTGTGTTCCAAGATAGTAGCTCAGTTAAGCTGTGAACACTTTGAGAATTTCACATGGTATCTCATAATGGACAGAGAAACTGCATGCCTGGGTTCTGTGATTTTCTCCAAGGAAATCTGTAGATGACGGAGCAGCAGATAATCATGGCCTTTGGGGCATTATGATGGTTGATGAAAGCTATGGGACCTTCTCCTAAACTTGCACACATGCACACACACACATATGCACACACACACACACACAGCCTCTCTCTCAAGCTCTCATTCTTGTTCTCTCTTGCATCCCTTTTAGAGAGTCTACACTAAAAACCTTTGGTGCAAGTAAGCATCACACCACAGCTCCCTTCACCTGAATAGACAGGAGTCAGCTTGGAGAAATGGAAAAAACGTGAACGTTGGAGGCAGGCTGACTCATGCTTGCAAACCAGCTCTACTATTTCCTAGCTGTGTGGCCTTGGACCAGTCACTTGACCTCTCTGGGTCTTGGCCTTCTCATCTGCAAATGGTGACAATAATACCTATTTTTCAGGTTTGTGTTGAGAATGGGCAAAGGGCTCGGTAGATGGAGGTTCATCTGTTGGGTCAGATGGTTCTAGGCTCTGTTTTGGGAAGGTAGGGGTAGACAGATCCACCAAGGGGGTTGAGGCAAATCAATGCTTAGTGCTGGCCCAAAAACTCTGGATTCAGGCCTGGAACAGCTCTGTTCTTAACACCCAGCCTGACACCTCTTAATGAATGTAAATGAGGGTTCTGACAAGCCTGGCATTTGCTTGGGAGAAAGGGTGTGAGCAGACAGCCACAGACAGGGCAGCCTCGGAGTATGGCTTGGATCTGAAGCTGGCTGGTTTGCAGTGAGAACACCTTGCTTTCTCCCCTGGGGGTAGCCCCAAGGTGGGGGGTTTTCACAAAGCCTGCCCTCTCCCTAGAGACAAGCTCTTCCCTCTTTTGGTCCACATGTCCGTCTGGATCTTCCCATAGGTGGTCATCACAGCTGAACAGCCTGGTGATCCAACAGGAAGTGGACACATCCCAGCTTTGCGAGGTCAGCCTGGCCACCCTGGCTGCTGCCTCCCATGGACAAGTGAGTGGGGGTTGCTTGGAGAAAGCCCCTGCCTGTGACAGCCTTGGGACCTGTACTCCTGGCACCAGTGTAGGTGCAGCCTTCTCAAGCCCAGATGCCAAGAGGCCAAGGCCCATGAGTGACCTCCATTAAGCACAGCTCTCCCAGAGGTGCCTGTCTGTCCATAGCTCCCTTCAAATGTGAAACAGATCCTGCCCTGGCTGACCTGGAAGCACTTGGAATTCAAATGAAGGTGCTTCCGTGACCTGTAGACACAGACACGGTGGGTACCGGGAAACAGCCCAGCTGTGCACATGTGATGGAGCAGCCCACAGGCAGCCTCCAGTCAAGTCCGATCTCCACTGGACGGGGACAGTAAGACCCAAAGAGGTAAAGCTGCATCTCTGAGATCACACAGCCAATAGGTTTAGATCCAGGAGAGCTCAGAAATCATAACCTGACACTCTGGGCCTCCAACTAAAGTGTCCCAAACTGCAGACCGACTCTTCTTCATTCAAAGAGAATGTTTCCTGACTAACTATGTTGTGCCAGGCCCTGGGAAGCTAAATGTGAGTGAGATCATAGTTATCTTTCCTGTCTCCCAGAGACGAGGGCAGATTTCCCCACAGAAGCAACGGCTGAGACAAGATCCAGAGCTTGAATGGGAGTAACTAGGCCAGGAGGAGTGGAGAGTGGCCCTGGCAGAGAAAACAGCTCATACAAAGGCCCTGTGCACAGAGGAACACATAGGAAGCACCGAAAGGAGAGAGTGGCTGAGGTTCAGGGAGCAGGTGGGAGCCTGGGTCAGGTTGAATGTCTCCAGCAGTTTCCATGTTGGGGTTCTGATAAAGACAAAAACACCTATTTGCTAGCACTTCTCCCCAGTTTTAAAACTGTGCAATTGAGACAAAATGCAATCCTATACTTTCCATTCATTCACACTTAAGTCATCAAACATAATAGAATATATTAAAAACTTTTTGGTATCCACCACAGCTTTCGGTCCATTTTAGTAAGATTTCACTGTGTCTTTATCTCATAGTCTTCTCCAAGGATGAGGGAACTAGATGCCCAGAGTTACCAAGCAGGGTCAGAAGAGACCAGCCTAGACTGAGCCAGGCAAAGGAAGTGCTGCAGGAGCCCCAGGGCCTTTCTTCCCCTTCCCCAGCCCCATAGCTGATGGCCCCATCACCATCGTTTATGAAGCTCTGGATCTGGGTTGCTTTTGAATGTCCAGGCCTTTCAGGGCTGCGTTCGCAAGCTTTGCCCAGGGACAGTGCCGGCTGAGGCCAGCAACCTCCTTTCCCTCCTGCAAAGGTCACCTTCCTGGAGCAGGCTCAGGAAAACCACTGGGACCCCGGACAAGCAGCCCTGGGAGATAAGGGGCCCTCCCCTGGTTCTGCACTTGCCACTGCCAAAATAGGCTTCCAGCCCAGGCTGCCCAGGGCTGTGCCAGCCATGAGAGACAGGCAGTCTGGAATAGACTCCTCCCACTATAACAGAGTCACCAGACCACCGGTTCTTCAGCCCACCAACTCACTGGACTGTCAAGGATCTGCAGAGTGGTCTGCAGAAATTTTAGGGAAGGTTTGATGCTTCAGTCTCTTCTTCCTACTCCTGTCTATGGGTCTAGGACTATTGGCTGCAGCCATTTGCCTTCAGAGACAAGGGCTGGATCTGACATAGGGGAGAAGGGGGAAAACATTTTGGGAAAAGTTCCTCAGGAATTTGGCAAATCAGTGGTCAAGGAACTGATTGTGCAGAAATGAGGTCACTGGGCTGAAAGGCCCTTTTTGCAACCTGGTTTTAGGGAACTGGCCTGGGGCTGTGGAGTGAGCTGGCAGAGAGGGGTTTTGGAATTGGGTTCCTGAGTTCAGATTCTGGTCTTGCTATTCACTCCTGAGACCAATTCATGTCTCAAAGCCTCAGTCTCTGCATGGTCAGGTAGAAAGTTGTCAAAGCTGACCTTCCACACACAGCAGAAGGCAGGACCAATAATAAGCACTGCTATGGTTTGGCTGTGTCCCCACCCAAATCTCATCTTGAATTGTAGTTCCCATAATCACCATGAGTCACGGGAGGGACCTACTGGGAGGTAATTTAATCATGGGGACTGCTACCCTCATGCTGTTCTCATGATAGTGAGTGAGTTCTCACAAGATCCGATGCTTTTATAAGGGAGATGCTTTTATATTGGACTTTTCCTCCTTTGCCCAGCACTTCTCTCTCCTGCCGCCTTGTGAAGAAGAACATGTTTGCTTCCCCTTCCACCACAACTGTAAGTTCCCTGAGGCCTTTCCAACCATGCAGAACTGTGATTCAATTAAACCTCTTTCCTTTATAAATTACCGAATCTTGGATATTTCTTCATAGCAGCATGAAAACAGACTAATACAAGCACCAATATGGCAAGACGGACAGTGTTCATTCTCACTGGCTGGTGCCCATGTGGTATCTGCCAATAAACATTCATGCAGACTGCTGGCTGTAAAGTCAAATAACATAACAGATGGGTACAGGGAAGCACATGGCACAGGAGAACACCCAATGAGTGGTGGCTTGGTTACATTGCCCAGGGCCAAGGCATGCTCACATACCCCAACAAGCTAAAGCTGCCCCCCACAACACATACCCAACCCCAGCCCTGTCAAAGTTGCAGAAAAGTGAGGCCAGGGGCTCAATGGAAAACTAAGTTTACCTCTTCCCAGAGACCCAAACAACTGGGGCTTTTACAGTGGCTGTTTGGAGCTGTCTGTCAGCGAGCAGCCCAGGAAGCTCATGTAGGTGCTTGTCGTTTTTCCCCGTGACCCAGGGCTGGAGTGGGAAGACAAGGCCCCACAGGAAGCATACCTTGCCCACCACCAGCACCTGCATCTCAGCTGAGCCAGTGGCGTTCTGTGTTCCTCAGCCTGCCTGGGACCTGGAGATTCTGGAAGCTATGCCGCCCAGGGGAGGAAACCCGGGTGGAGAATTGGAGGGGTTCATAACTCTTCAAATATATTTAGTGTTGCATTTTCAGACCTATTGCGGGTCAGAGGGGTTCAGTGAACTTGACTGCTTTTGTAAGGGATATTATCTGCTATAGAAGAGATATTCTCAAATTTGTGGATGGCCAAAGATTTCCTAACAAGAAGGTCTGCTATAATAAGCTCATTATTTTGTACTTAGGTCTGCAAGAGTAGGGATTGAAACTCACTTGGCTGTTTCCTCACACTTAGCATAGAATGGGTGGTCAATACATGTTTTTATGTTAAAAAAACAAATGAATAAAAGAATTTGTCATCCATGAGAAAACCTAGCCCAGTATCCAGCCTGAGGTCAGGCCTGAGCTGAGGTCCCTGCACTGGGATGTCTCCCCAGGGCCCTGTAGCCATCACCAGGGAAGGGCCAGCCACATCCCATGCAGGATGGAATCTGGGATGGGGAAGGTCATTTGTGACCCACCCCTCTCTTCTACCCAGCACCAGAGATTCTAGTTTGTTCCTGGGTCCTCAGTGAGTTTGAGTTGGCTGCCTCTGCCCGCCTCCTGCCAAGGCCCAGATTCACAGCCTAGCACCCAGAGAGCCACCCTTGCTGGGGCCTGGGTGTGTGGACACTGGCTTTCAGGCTACTGACTGTCCCTTGAGCCATGTCCCCCCTTGCCCAGCCTCTGCAAACCCTGCTTTGCAGTCATGAGGACCCAGTCTGCCTGGGGTCCCCTCGCTCCTCACTCAGACCTCAAATTTCACCTTCTTCCTTACACCCTAGCCGAGACGGCTGCCCAAATCAACAAGCATGTGATCTGCAAACATGCTCATTTTGATCTTCTGCGCCACCTCTGAACTGCTGCAGGGGAGATGATGGGAAAGGGTTCCCTGAGGAGCCGTTCCAGCCTAATGCATCACATGTGCTGAGAGAGGCCAGGCCGGGCCAGACATTTGCAGCTCAGGTCCTAGCCCTTCTGGGGTTCCCAGCTCCCATGGACCTCGGCCGAGCTGGGAAAGAAGAGGCTAGGAGGCTGGGCAGGGAGGACTCATCCCTCCCACCATGGCCACCAGAATACACAGATCACCCCCTCTGCGCTACTCCATGGCTGGAGGACATTTTCTGGCAGTTCCTAGTGGATTCGAATTTGCACACAGAATAGCATCTCTTTCCCACATCCAAGCCCAAGACAGGAGACGTTGAAGGTGTCCAGCCCCAAGGACTTAACGCAAAGCCCCCAGCCACTGAGTGTAAGTTTAAAATAACACTATTAATTATCCACAGATTCTAGACTCTCCCACTAAGCCAGGTACATGGCAAAGTTGTGTTAAAGGCAGTATTTTGCACCTTTTACCAGAAACACCAATGTGTACGGGAAACAGGAAATTGAGTTTTATGTGCAAAAAAGCACCTACTATGTGTCAGGCCCTGTAAGTCACAGGGATCTGGTAGTGAGAGTTAGCCACTAGGGTAACTAGCAGATACAGTGAAAAACTAACAGTACAGTGGGAAAAGAACAGGCTTTCAAGTCAGAGAGGCTGCAATCTACTGCTGATCAGCTGTGTAACCTTAGGCCAGTTCCTTAACCTCTCTGAGACTGTTCCCTCATGGATTAGACAGCCATAATTGCAGCTTTCTTACACCTAATGAGATGATTCATGTAAAGTACTGAGGGCAGTGCTTGGTGCATAGAAGGTGTGTGTAATAACTGACCCCCGCCACCCCAGCTCACTTTGATCTGACTATCCTCCACCACCGGTCATGATCTTGGGCTGTCCCACATGCATCTGGAACCCTGGATTTATTGTTCTCTCCTGAGGCTGATTCATGTCTCAGAGGCTCAGTTTCCACCTCATCAAGTGGAAAATTGTCAAAGCTGACCTTCCCCACACAGTGGGAGGCAGGGCTGATAATAGACACTAATACGGCAAGACAGACAGGGTTCTCTATCAGGGAGAAGTGAAGGACTTATGTCTCAGATAAGTCTTTGGTTCCTTGGGTCTTCAAGGCTTGTCCTGTTAAAAACAACGCCCAGAGCCTAAAAAAGCAGGACATCCACTTTCCCAAGCCCCCAGGGACTTTACTTCCCTCCCACTGGTCCACCTGTTAGCTTGCGTGAGTTCTAGGCCACTGCTCTGCCTCCCTGGGAAATGGTCCTCCAGCCCATCAATGATTTGAAGAGACCCTTTGGGGCTGTAGTGCCTTCTTTTCTGCTGGACCCCAGATGTGACCAAGTGGCCAAGTGGCTGGGTGGAGGCCACTGTCAGAGCCATGTGAGAGAGGGATATGCCTGCCTTCCCGCCCTGAGAACACAGCCTGCAGGGAGGGGAAAGGCTGTCTGCCATGCTCCTGGCCATGTGGCCCTCTTCACAGGGGCAATGACCAGATTCTGCCTATGGTGGCCAGGAGTGCCCTGGAGATAGGGCCTGGGCCTCTTTACAAACCTGCCAGGCTGCAGAAAAGTGACACCGGGAGAAACTGGGGTGGGAGAGCCTGTGGGCCCATTCCAGGCAGCCTGGGGCACTAGGAAGACCACACTGAGACTCTTGGTCTACCGTGTACTGACCATGAGGTCTTGAGCAGTTTGCCCACCTCCTTGGGCCTCAGTTTCTGCATCTGCAAAATGAATCTCATGGTGCCCCTTTCCTGGTGTTGACAAGAGGATCCACTGAGAAAATGGACATGAGGGTGCTTTGTCAGTGGCATCCCACTCTACCAGGGTGTGAGATACACTTACATCAAAGGTGTCTCTCAGTCACCACTTCTGTCCCATGTCCCCAGCCCCCATATCCACTTGTACCCAGGACATGTCCCCCTGGATGTCCCACAGACTCCTCCAAGCTGCACACTCAGAACTGAACTCGTCATCTTCCCCTGGTCTGGACCCCTCCTGCACCCCTAATATGAGGATTGGCAACATCATCTCCCCGGACCCCCAAGGTCCAAATCCCTAGCCTAATCCAGGTCTCCCTCCTTGCCAACCTCTCTCTGGGCTTCAGCTGATGATCGAATGCTTTGTCACCTAACCTCCTGCTCATCTCCAAAATTACTCGCTCCTCACCATCCCCAGGGTGCCATTTCAGTCTGGGTTCTAGTCACCACTCCCCTGGACTGGTACCAAAGCCCCTGACTGGTCTTCCAGCCTCTGGCAAGACCCCCTTTAGGCCAGCGTCCACAGAACTGCATGGTGGACACATTCTTCATCATAAACAATACTGGTGATAATAACCATTACAGGCAATAATATATAGGCAAGTTCGTTGTCTACATTAGCTCACTTAAGCCCCCAGCAACTCTGTCAAGGAAGTGCTATTATCATCCCCATTTTCCAGGTGAGAAAACTGAGGCACGGGGTGCTGAGGCCACACAGGAGTGAACAGCAGCAGTGAGGTATGAAGCCAGGCAGTCTGGCCCCAGCCTCCCTCACTTAATGAACTCAGTGGGTTTCCTCGTAATCAGTCACAGGATAAACTTGGCATGGGAACACAGCCCTTCACAACTTGGTGCACCCTCAAAATGCTCTCATCAATCAATCTCCCCACAGCCAGGGCTCCAGCCAGGCCAAAGACATGAAGCCCGCTGCTGAGCACAGTCGATGCTTTGATGCCTCGGATCTTTTGTGCGTGCTATTTCCTCTGCCTCAGATGCCTTTTCTACTCCCATCTTTCCCCTTCAAGACAGCTCCAGGAAACCTTCCCTGGCCTCCCAGCCCCACCCCACCCACAGACCCTCTGCTGTCCCCACACGGCACCCACTGCATGATATGGCAGTTGTCTCTGCAGCTACCTCCCCCATTAAACCAGGAGCTCTTGTGTCTTTTAATCTCTCTGTTGTCTGCTTCTTGCATAGGGAGTGATATGGTTTGGATGTTTGCCCCGGATCAAATCTCATGTTGAGTTGTAATTCCTGGTGTTGGAGGTGGGGCCTGGTGGGAGGTGTTTGGACCATGGTGGCAGATCCCTCATGAATGGCTTGGGTCATCCCCTAGTGATGAGTTCACAGGCAATCTGATAGCATAAGAGCGTGTGGCACCTGCCCCCACCTACTCTCTCTCTCGCTCACTCACTTGCTCCTGCTTTCACCATGTGACGTGCCTTTTCCCGCTTTGCCTTCTGCCATAAGTAAAAACTCCCTGAGGCCTCCCCAGACGCAGAGCAGATGGCAGCACTATGCTTCCTGTACAGCCTGCAGACCATGAGTCAATTAAACTTCTTTTCTTATAAATTACCCAGTCTCAGGTATTTCCTGATACCTATGCAAGAATGCCCTAATACAGGGAATGAATGAATGAACAGGAGAGTTTGTTTATTTCAAGACGTAATAGGATTTTGAATCAGATTATAAAGCAGGGGCTTTGATTCCGACTGCTCTGGATTCAAATTCCAGCTCCGTTACTTATGAGCTGTGTGATATTAGGCAACTTAGCCTCTCTGAGCCTCAGTGTCTTCCTCTGTAAAATACAGGGGAAAGCATAACTCCTTCAAGGGGTTACCCCGAGGATTAAATGAAACAAAGTTAATAAAGTGTCGAGCATATGACCCCTGCATTGATGATGACGATGATTAAGCTCGTCACATCTGCACATGCTATTCCCTTCACTGCACAGGCAGGACACTGCTGAGCCCATCTTCCCTAAGGCTCTCTCTCCTTACTGCTCCTCACACGATCAAGCAGAGCAGTGCCTTCCCACCACAGGACTTTTGCACGTGCCGCTCGTGTGGAAGCGATGCTCTTCCCTCCACTGTGCCCATAGTTGGCTCCTTCTCATCTTTTAGGCCCACACATAGATGTCACCTCTTCAGGGTCTGTCTTCTCAACCACTCTATAAGAACAGCCGTCCCTGCACTCTCTACCCTACTATTGTCCATCTCAACCTCTGTTGGTTCCCCCATAGCAATGCAAGAATGTGTAACTATTTTGTGCATTTTTCAGCCCTTGTTAGCCCCCAGATGACAGCAGCACAGCTGTCGTCTTCACTACCGACAGTGCAGAGTTCAATAAGTAATGTTGAGTGAATGCTGAATGAATAAACTACTTAGGCTCCATTCAGCACAGCAAAGGAAAGGTGTGGGAATTTGCAGCCAAAGCCCCATCCCTGGCAGATGGAAGCGAGACCCCCTCCCTTTCCCCAAAGCCTCAGCAAAGCCGCACCTGGCTGCCTGCAGCCCGTGGTGCTCAGAACCGGCTCACCAGAGACAGATTGGAGGGAGTTCAGAGGAGCGGGCCTGGCAGGATTAAGTGGAGGGAGAGGGTGATTTATAAAGAAAGATAAAAGGGCCCAGCTTCATAAGGCCAGGCTGCAGGATATTTCGATAACAGCCTCCAAATGTTGGCAAGGTGTGTGCGCCAGGGGAGCAGGGATGGATGACTCTCCCACAGAGGTGCAGAGGCCAGCACAGGGGACACGGCAGGAAATTTCAGCTGACTCCGCAGGCCTAAGGTGGAGTGGGAATCCATGGCCAAAGCAAGGAAACTGCCAGTATCAAGGGACAAGCTCACCTTACCTGGGCAACTCATTCTGGAGGGCCTCTAGGAGTTAACACAGCAGAAAGCGACAGAAGAGACTCTTTCCAGAAACCAGAGGAGAAAAGCTGTCCCCTCAGTAAGATGCCTTTGCCAGGCATCTGAGAAGGAAGATGCTTCAAACCAGCAATTGGCAAGCTATGGCCAGCAGCCTAAAATCTAGCCCACTGTCTATTTTTGTAAATAAAGTTTTATTAGAACACAGCTGAGCCTATTTATTTAAGTGTTTTCTATGGCTGCTTTTGTGCTACGACTTCAGGGCTGAATGGTTGTAACAGAGACTGTGTGACTTGCAAACTCTAAATATTTACTCTCTGGCCCTTTACAGACACAGTTTGCAGTGCCAGTTTTAGACCGTGGATTCTCAGGTAATGTCCATATCACTCTGAAAGGGGAAATAAATATCCACATGGCCCCAACTTTGTCTTAAATTATTTTATTGTAATGTTATTTAAATAGATGCATACATATAATTAGGTATAATCATCTTAGGCTTTTAGCTCTTACACAACTAGAAAACAAAAAAGATTCTTGGATTCAATGCCTGCAGAATGACGAAAACATTAAAATTAAAATTAACAGCATTAAAATAACACAACTGGTGATGCTTTTGCTGAAGAGGCTTTGCTACTTGGAGCACAGGTGGCCTCTAGGATACAGATTTGTTTACATTTAGCAAGGTCAGTATTAACAGAGTGCTGTGTGATGACTCAATTCTCCCACTCGGTTTCTCCCTTCTAACTACTGCAAACACTTTCATTCCCACAGAAAGCGATGACATTATGGGCCTTCAGTGGATGCAAGTATTCACTCAACCACATCTGTGCTTTCTCTCATCAGCCTGTGAGAGTTAAAGTGTGTTTAATTGCCCCAGCATCTCATGATACAATTAAAACTTGGACAATAAAATCTTATGGCCATACCCAGGTATAAAGTGACCAGCCAGCCAAGTCAGAAAACATTTACATCCATTTTTTTTGAATTATCAATAAAATAAAAATAGAATTTTAAAAAATTAGAGGATTTGTCCAACGGTTTGAGGATCCTGGTTTGAAAAGCAGAGATCTAGCCCACCATTCACCTTTTCCAGATGGGGAAACTAAGTCCCACAAAAGGAATGTGACTTGCCAAGATCACAATGGGAGCTGGAGCTGAAGCCAGAGTTGAAGGCAGGTGCCAGGGAAGGGCTCTCCTTCTCAGCCCAAGGGTGAGCTCCCAAGAGCCCCCAAGAAGAGCTGGTCAGAGATGCCACCTGGGGAGCAGAATTTTCCCAATGGGGATCCAGAGAGTCACTAACAATGATGTAAATGGCTTCTTCCAGAGTGGGGAGGGCGCTGTGCCCTCCAGACACTGTGAACAACAACTGAAGTCAGCATTGTGGAGGCACACAGTGGAGGACCACGGGCGGGCTGAAACAGCTCCCGAGAGCCTCACCAGAGATTGAGAAGTACAAGCAATAGCAATGGGGCCCCACAGCAGCAGAGGCCTCTGATCCCAGAGACTATCACTGGAATCCACCTGAGCTCAAAAGTTAAGGCAAGCCTTCACTGCCCAGGAAATTGCTCATGTAGAGGGATCAGATGGCTGCCACTGGGCAGCTGGAGGCCCCAGATTCCCAAACATGGTCACGGCAGCCGCTTGTTCATCTGGAGAATCCAGCTCCTAGGAAGCCAAGCCTGGAGGGAGACGTGTGAGCAAGTCTACTGGACCCAGGCTTTGCAGGGGTGCCGCACCTGTTCTGGAGGCTGCTGTAGCCCAGGACTGCCTCACTCTGTACTAGGAGCAAACCCACAGCAGCAGCTTTTCAGGACAGAAAAAAGTTTTATGCACATCTATCTCCTACATCAAATGCATATTTAAAGGCTTGTGACTGCGTGGTTCAGACTAAATAGGAATATAAGATACTGCAGAATATTTAGTACATTTTGAGTAAAGGGCCAGATAGTAAATATTTTAGGCTTTGTATCTTGGGCTTTAAAAAAAAAACTTCTTTAAAAAATGTAAAAACCATTCTTAGCTCACATGCTGTACAAATACAAGCTTCAGGCTGAATTGGACACACAGGCAGTAGTTTGCCAACCCCTATTCTAGAATATCACTAACTCAAAACATTCCCTGCAAGATCAACTGGTCTTCCCATGGAACTATAAATGCCCGTGGAGCAATGATGTTCTCATTCTCATACTCATGCACACAGAGACACACACTTGGACACAGATATCTTCACAAACACACTCAGAGCTTCCACTGGGGCAAAAACACATTCTCTGAAAATAATTTCTTGAATTTGCAGAGCACACATATGCTCTAAAGTTTGTTCAGGGTCAGTGTGTCATGTGCAAACCCACAGCATCCAGGGCTGAGAAGCTGTAAGTGACTACTCCTGTGGGTATGTAAGGTGCAAGAGCAGATCAGAGATCTAGTCTGCGCATGATCTAGTCTGAAGTCTCCAAAGTGTTCCTTAGAGCCATAAGGCCTTTGGAGAGGCATCTCTAGGGATCAGCTCTTCAGGCTGCCACACTTAACCCAAATAAGCTGTCCCACCTTTAACCTTGTAGATACTGAATTTTCACCTGAAAGTCCCATTTTATGGCAAAAGGGTGGCAGGTGTTAAGAACTAGTGCCTAGCTGGGCTCAGTGGCTCACACCTGTAATCCCAGCACTTTGGGAGGCGGAGGTGGGTGGATCACGAGGTCAGGAGTTCAAGACCATCTTGACCAACATGGTGAAACCCTGTCTCTACTAAAAACACAAAAATTAGCCAAGTGTGGTGGCGGGCACCTGTAATCCCAGCTACTTGGGAGGCTGAGGCTGAGGCAGGAGAATCGCTTGAACCTGGGAGGCAGAGGTTGCAGTGAGCCGAGACTGCACCACTGCACTCCAGCCTCTCCAGCCTGGGTGACAGAGACTCCATCTCAAAAAAAGACAAAACAAACAAACAAAAAAAAACTAATGCCTAGCCACTTGCTTTATATCTGGCCCCTCTAAAAGTTCTGGTAAGATTAGCCCATACACCTGCCTACCTATTAAAATGGAGGAGAAGCAGCCATCATCAGACCAGGCAGGTGCTCTCTGGTTTGCCACAGTCACCACCACACCCTCTTTCCCTGTACCTACCTGCTTTACTAATTAGAAGTACCTGCCTGGACCCTGGAGGCATTTGATTTTGTGACTCTTACTCAATACTGTTTCAGCTACCATAAAATGAAGCTCTGCTCCCTGCAGGGCTGACATGGTTCATTTAGCAAAGTCACCACTAAACTCAACCAGAGGTCCTTACCAATTCCTTAAGATTCAGAATTCTGGCCTACCAGCAGCTGCCACAGCCCACAGGTCTTAGGTAACCCTTGACTGATCTTGATTTTTTTTAATGTTATGGACTTATTTATATCCCACTACATTCCAAAAGTATTTGAGGCAGCTTGTAAATATGCACATAGCACAATAAAGTTTTAAAATAGATAAAGAAATCTGAGAGAAGGAAAATCAGACGAGAATAGCAGGATGAGGCCAGAGGAAAAGTTAGGACGTGAAAATGCAAGTCGAAAAGGTCTGCACAGTTTTCAACGGTAAGCAGAGATTTTTGAGTTAGGGTGGCATGGAAGCTGCATAGAGAACCTTCCTCCCCAAATAGCTAAAGAAATTGATTTAAAAAATAAAAAAATAGGTCAGGTGCAGTGGCTCATGCCTGCAATCCCAGCACTTTGGGAGGTCAAGGCAGGCAGATCACATGAGCTCAGGAGTTTGAGACCAGCCTGGGCAACATGGTGAAACCCCATTCCTACTAAAAATACAAAAATTAGCCAGATATGGTGATGCATGTCTGTGGTCTCAGCTACTTGGAAGGCTAAGGCAGGAGGATTGCTTGAGACCGAGAGACAGAGGTTGCAGTGAGCCAAGATCATGCCACTGAACACCACCCTGGGTGACAGAGTAAGACTCTGTCTCAAAATAAATAAATAAATAAAAATTGAAATACAGCAAAAAAGGACAGAAGCACAGCACAAAGCTTCAAAAGCATCAGCCAAGGAAAGAAAAGGAAAATTACAGAGCAGAGCAAAATGATTCAATGCAATGTGTCCATCCCCACTCCCAATCCCCCAGGAGCCATTTTTGGGGATCAACAAAAATCCTAGCTATTCTCACTAATACCCTAGGATCTGGAGTGAAGCTGGCCACAGTGGTCAACACCCCTCCACTGGGTGTGATGAGTACAAGAGTGGATATTAAACAAAAGTCCAGAAGTGGACGTCTAACATAGACACTTGCGTTATTGGAGCTATTCGGGACACAAATAAGTAACTACAACATGAAACATCAGTCCTCAAAATGTGGCAAATGATATGAACACCCACAAAAAAACGGTATGCAGATGTTTATAGAAGCTTTATCTATAATCGTCCGAAACCGGAAATAATGGAAGTGTCCCTTGCCTGGTGAGTGGATAAACACACTGTGGTACATCCAGATAATGGAATCATACTCAGCAACAAAAAGAACAAACTACTGATTTGTGCAACACCACAGATGAAGTGAAAGCGTCCAGACTCAAAAGGTGACATACTATATGATTCCACTGATACAACATTCTGGAAAAAGCAAAACTCTAAGGACAGGAAATACATCAGAGGTTGCCAGGACTTGGAGGTCGTGGGGATCGACTACAAAGGCATATGAGGAAACTTTGTGGAATGATGGAAACCGTGAATATCCTGATTGTGGTGGCAGTTACACATCTGAGCACACTTGCCAGTATTGATAGAACTTAACATCTGGGGAAGGATGGATTTTACTCTATGTAAATCATACCTGGTTTAAAAAAAATACCGTAGCCAAGGAGGGGAAAAAAAAAATCAAGGCATCCACATAGAAAGAAAGTCAAGAAGCCAAACACACTCCATTAGATCAAAATAAATGTCTGGAGAGAGCTGCTCAAGCACAAATCAAATGAAAAGAAATGGTGCAGCAACTAAGTGATTCAGAGCATTGAGCTGACAGCCACTCCTCCTGAAAGGGAAAAGAAACAGCAGGTGAAATACAGATATGACCGAACCACGGAAGAAATGTCAACTAAACTACGCAAGAAAAAGTTTACAAGCGCATTAGCCGAAGAAAACTACAGTAAGAACATGAATCCAATTTTTAAAAAGAGCCTCAAATGACCACTCTACCCCACCAGAAAGGCTAAAATCAAAAAAGACTGACACCATGTGTTGTCAAGGATATGGAGCAACTATTTAATAGAACCTTCAAGCATTGCTGGTGATAGTGTAAGATAATACAAAAATTGGAGAAAAGTTCTAGCAGTGTCTTAGAAAACTAAACATACCCCTATCCTATGACCAAACAATTCCAATTTTAGGCATTTATCCAAGAGAAATGAACAAAAGGCTTGCACAAAAATGTTCCCAGTAGCTTTATTCATAATGGTCAAAACCTGGAAACATCCCAGGTGTCCAGCAACAAGAGAATGCAAGAATCTTGTGCAATGGAAAACTACTAAGCAATAAAAAGAAGCAAATTACTGATAAAGACAACAATAAAGACAAATTTCAAAAACATTATGCTGAGTGAAAGAAGTCTGACACAAAAGAGTATGTGTTATATGATTCCATTTATGCGGGGCTTGAGAGCAAGCAAGACTAATCTATGGTGGAAAAAATCAGAATGGTGGTTGCCTCCGGGTAGGGGCTGGAGATGAGCTGAACAGGGACACCAGGGAGTTTCCAACGTCGTGGTCTACGGTTTGACAGTGATTTGGAGCACACAGAGGATGTATTTGCTAAAGTTAATCAAATGTACACTTAAGATTTGTGCATTTAATTATGCGTAAATTTTACCTCAAAAGCAAATGTGATAGATATGTGATAAAACAAGTAGTTAATTGTTAATACAAAAATCTAAGTAATGCATATGTGGTTGTTTGCTGTAAAAAATCTTCCAATGTTGCTGTATGTTTGAAATTTTTGCAATAAATTTTTGGGGAAAACTTATCAAATGACATACTCAAGAGGTGTGCATTTTGTTGTATGCAAATTTCACATCAAGGGAAAAAAATTAAAAACTGTAAATAAAAGTTAAACTCCAATTAGTGATTTTTTTTTTTTTTTGAGACAGGGTCTGGCTTTGTTGCCCAGGCTGGAGTTCAGTGGTACAATCACAGCTCACTGCAGTCTTTGCCCTCCTGGGCTCAATGGATCCTCCCACTTCAGCCTCCCAAGTAGCTAGGACCACAGGTACACAAAACCATGCCCAGCTAATTTTTATATTTTTAATAGACACAGGCTTTTGCCATGTTGCCTAGGCTAGTCTCAAACTCCCAGACTCAAGCCATCTGCCTGCCTCAGTCTCCCAAAGAGCTGGGATATAGGCGTGAGCCATCGCACCAGGCCCAGTTAGTGATATTCTTGCTGAAGTATTTAGAGGGATGTGTACCAACGTCACTCCCTTGCTTTTGAAACCTAGAAAAAAATATGATGGATAGAGGGATTGAAGGACTAGTTGTTAACAGATACATGGTGAAACAAGTAGAATAAAATGTTAATTGTAGAACACCGGTGGTGGGTATATGGGTATCCACTACCAATTCTTTCACCTTTTGTATATCTTTGAAGCTTTCATAATAAAATGATGCGAGGAGTGAAAAAATGACACAGTGAAAGGAAAATGGAGATTACAAACCAAAGAAAATAAACTGTGGACCAAACAGTATTTAAAAACAAATAACACAATTAAGATCAGCAAGAACAGCACAGATATAGTTGAAAATCGAATTACTGGCATAAAGGAAAGACCTAGATAATCACAAAGAAATAAATGAAAAAGACAACGAAACCAGAATAAAGATAATTCAACACAAGGTAATTAGTGTCCCGGACATAGAGAAACCACAAAAGGCAGGGAAAAGGTATTGACTAGAAAGGAATTGAATGATATAGTACAGCACTGTTGGAGAAGAAGGAAGAACTGAATCCATAACACATAATATTTCAGAAAAAATAATCCCATTCAGTAAGTCTGACATCATGATATGTTCTAATTATGTAATTTAACTTAAATGAAAATGTAACAGTTTCTCAAGAATCCAGGTATGGAAAGCCTATGATCATCAAGAAAGGGGAAGGTCAGGTTGCCCTCAGGCCTAAGGCAACGTTCCTCCTCCAAGACAATGGAGCAAGGATACCCCATTTAAAGGGAGAAGGAAATCAAGAGTACCACAGCCAGACAAGGTTCTGGTCTCATAGAAAGGCAACAAACAGACATTCTCAGACATGAAGATAAGTACCAAACAGACATTTTAAAAACTCAGTGAATACAGTATCTTCTTGACAAAACAACTTGCTCATGAAACCAGCTAATTAAGAGATAAATGGAAATTGAGATTTCAGTGGTGGAGAAGGGGTGGTAAAATGGCCAGTAGTAACAATAGAATCTATTGAAACATAGAATTAATACCAAACCATTGTGTGAACTGTGAACATTTTATAACTCCTCAAAGAAGGGTGTGGGAGGTGTGAGGTGCTCAGGTCCTCATCTTTCATGGCGAGCGGGTGGCTAAGAGTATCTGAAAGTGAAACAACGCATCTCGAAAAACACCATTACTCCAACCTCAAGGTTCTCTCCACAGTCTCCTGTCTTAACCTTAGACCTTTTAGAAGAGAGTATCTCTTGTGGTGAAAAGTTCAACAATTCATTCCACTTGCCTTTACCTTCTTTTTCTTCTTTGAAATTTAAGTAAAATCAACTTCAAGGCTTTATGTTAAAAGTAACAGGCATCATTCATATGATCCGTTTTTCACAAATGGACTTCCACACATTATTTATTTATTTATTTAGATAGATGGAGTGAGAGAGAGACAGAGAAAGAAGAGGTAGATATAGATAAGTAATTAGATAGATGATAGATAGATAGATAGATAGATAGATAGATAGATAGATAGATAGATAGATAGATAGATAGATGGAAGTCCATTCATGAATATTGACATATATGGAAAAGTGTGTGTGTGTGTGTGTGTATGTGTGTGTGTGTCTCCACACACGGAGAAACGAAAATAATATCTGGAATATTTTTACCTAATGGTAATATTGGAGTGATTTTTAAACCTAAACTTTCTTTTTCATACATTGTTGCACTGTTGAAAAATTTTAATTATTATATTTATATTTATAAAAATCAACAAACTGATTTTTACTATTTAAAATATGTTAGGAAAACACTCAGCCCTGAGCTTCCTAGCAGCCAAAGAAAAAAAGGGAACTACAATCAATGACAGTCTAACTATGCATGGTATCCACCAGATGAAACACAAACCAACCCAAGGAGAGCACAGCAGTTTCTCAAAGGGGGCATGACTTTTCCAGGTCCTGAGGTCTGATGGAGGAGATGCTGACTGGTGTGGAGTGTGGCTTCCTCACCACCTGCCTTCAGTAATCTGGCAAAGGGTTGCATGCTGGCAAATATCTCACACCCAGCTACTCCACAGGAAGGCTATGAAAGTCAAATGGGGTAAAGAATGAGCTCCATGTACAAACCGTATAATGGTCCTAAAATATGAAGGATAGAACTATTATTGCCCCTTGGAGCTATGCATAAATATTGGGATAGATCCATAGATCCTTTGAGCTTCTTTTTAACAGCATTTTGGAAGCTTAAAGAAAGTTTTTATCATAAACTGGGGAACTAGAAATAGTACTTTTTTTTTTTTTTTTTTTTTGGTTCTCTCATATGTCCACCTACAATAGATTGTACTCTAAGAGGAAATAATATACAATAAAGTAAAATCTACCAGCACCAGATGAACTGAAATAACTCAATTATAAGAGGATAGCCCATGATATCATTTACAACTGCATGTCATTATTGTCATGCCAGGTAACTAGAAGTGAGACTCTTAAAAAGATGGCCTATAGGATATCCTCTCTCTCTCTCTCTCTCTCTCTCTCTCTCTCTGTTCATTCCCTTTCTTCTGGGCTTGTTCTTGTGGCTTACTTTGACCAATGGGACATCAGCAATCATGACATAAGTAGTGTCTTTAAAAAGTGATTGCATATTGAGAGATTTCTCCCTTGTTGCTCTCGGAACTCTGTGACTGCCATGCAGGCAAACCTGGGCTAGCATTTTGAAAGATGAGGGATCACATGGGAGAAACCTCTATTATCTCAGTCATCTCAGATGATGCCATCATAACAAGCCAGCCACAGCCAACATACTACCTGACTGCAGGGACATGAGTAAGCCCAGCCAAGATCAGCCTAGCCCAGCAAAAACCAGAAGAACCACCCAACTGAGTGCAGGCTAATTGCTGACCTACAGAATTGTTACCTAAATAAGCAATTTAAGCCACAAGATTGGGGCAGTTTGACATGCAGCAAAAGTTAGCTATATATCATGGTATCCCAGAATGAGTCAGGAGACTGGGACCCTGTTCCTAACTCATTGTGTGACCTTTGGTAAGGCACTAAACCTTTCTGGTGCCTAGTTTCTTGAACTAAAAATGAGGAGAGTACATTAAATGATCATTAAAGGCCCCTTCTAGTTCTTTCTCATTCTGTGATACTAAATCTTACTAACAAAAAATCATGAATGTGGTAAAATTGTATGAACCAGCTGAAGCATAGCACAGTATCTGAGGCTTTTTTTTTTATGTGCCTAAATGTCAAGCTCTGAGATGTAGCTACCTGACAAGGGAGCACAAATATAAAATGCTTCATCAGTTTTCTAACGATGTTGTTGGATTCTGAGCTAAAATATGAAGTTGAAAAAAGCTGATCAGAAAGAAACTGTAACTGATGCTGGCATGTAAAGAAAGGAAATTACTGTCAACATCTAAATCCAGAAAGAGCTTTCTGCTGGGATGTAAAGCCTTCAGAAAATGCAGGAACAGAGCAGAGGCTAGACCTTTCGGAAAAGAAATCCCCCAGATCTTAATGAGAAGAAAAACGTTAGTGAACCTCAAGAATTTGCTCAATTCCCACATTCAAACTTCCACCTATCTGGAAACTGATCCAACAATTTATATTTTGAAAGTCACTAAGAAGAAAAATTAAAACATGTGTAGCACATATATTTTTTCTTTGTTTCTTAAATGATCAAACTAGATCATAATGAACATCTAACTGCTCTCTGGAAAGAGCTGTAATTTCATGAAAGTGAGAGTGTATGCTAGCCAAGAAGGTTGTTGCTTTTCTAACCCAGAATCAGTGCTAAGGAGGACCCAGAGACTGATGATGCTGGTGCATTCCACGCTGCAGTGGTTGAGGTGGAGGGTTTTTTGTGTTTTTATTGTTTTGTTTTTGTTTTTTTTTATACTTTAAGTTCTAGGATACATATGCACAATGTGCAGGTTACATATGTGTATACATGTGCCATGTTGGTGTGCTGCACCCATTAACTCATCATTTACATTAGGTATATCTCCTGATGCTATCCCTCCCCCCATCCCTCACCCCATGACAGGCCCTGGTGTGTAATGTTCCCCTTCCTGTGTCCAAGTGTTCTCATTGTTCAATTCCCACCTATGAGTGAGAACATGCGGTGTTTGGTTTTTTGTCCTTGTGATAATTTGCTGAGAATTATGGTTTCCAGCTTTGTCCATGTCCCTACAAAGGACAGGAACTCATCCTTTTTATGACTGCATAGTATTCCATGGTGTATATGTACCACATTTTCTTAATCCAGTCTATCATTGATGGACATTTGGGTTGGTTCCAAGTCTTTGCCATTGTGAATAGTGAAGCAATAAACATACGTGTGCATGTGTCTTTATAGCAGCATGATTTATAATCCTTTGGGTATATACCGAGTAATGGGATGGCTGGGTCAAATGGTATTTCTAGTTCTAGATCCTTGAGGAATCGCCACACCGTCTTCCACAATGGTTGAACTAGTTTACAATCCCACCAGTGTAAAAGTGTTCCTATTTCTCCACATCCTCTCTAGCCCCTGTTGTTTCCTGACTTTTTAATAATTGCCATTCTAACTGGTGTGAGATGGTATCTCGTGGTTTTGATTTGCATTTCTCTGATGGCCAGTGATGATGAGCATTTTTTCATGTGTCTGTTGGCTGCATAAATGTCTTCTTTTGAGAAGTGTCTGTTCATATCCTTTGCCCTCTTTCTGATGGGGTTGTTTGTTTCTTTCTTGTAAGTTTGTTTGAGCTCTTTGTAGATTCTGGTTATCAGCCCTTTGTCAGATGAGTAGATTGCAAAAATGTTATCCCATTCTGTAGGTTGCCTGTTCACTCTGATGGTAGTTTCTTTTGCTGTGCAGAAGTTCTTTAGTTTAATTAGATCCCATTTGTCAATTTTGGTTTTTGTTGCTGTTGCTTTTGGTGTTTTAGACATGAAGTCCTTGCCCATGCCTATGTCCTGAATTGCCTAGGTTTTCTTCTAGGGTTTTTATGGTTTTAGGTCTAACATTTAAGTCTTTAATTCATCTTGAATTAATTTTTGTATAAGGTGTAAGGAAGGGATCCAGTTTCAGCTTTCTACATATGGCTAGCCAGTTTTCCCAGCACCATTTATTAAATAGGGAATCCTTTCCCCATTTCTTGTTTTTATCAGGTTTGTCAAAGATCAGATGGTTGTAGATGTATGGTATTATTTCTGAGGGCTCTGTTCTGTTCCATTGGTCTATATCTCTGTTTTGGTACCAGTACCATGCTGTTTTGGTTACTGTAGCCTTCTGGCATAGTTTGAAGTCAGATAGCATGATGCCTCCAGATTTGTTCTTTTGGCTTAGGATTGTCTTGGCAACGCAGGCTGTTTTTTGGTTACATATGAACTTTAAAGTAGTTTTTTCCAATTCTGTGAAGAAAGTCATTGGTAGCTTGATGCAAGGGATGGCATTGAATCTATAAATTACCTTAGGCAGTATGGCCATTTTCATGATATTGATTCTTCCTATCTATGAGCATGGAATGTTCTTCTATTTGTTTGGGTCCTCTTTATGTCGTTGAGCAGTGGTTTGTAGTTCTTCTTGAAGAGGTCTTTCACATCCCTTGTAACTTGGATTCCTAGGTATTTTATTCTTTTTGAAGCAATTGTGAATGGGAATTCACTCATGATTTGGATCTCTGTTTGTCTGTTATTGATGTATAAGAATGCTGTGATTTTTGCACATTGATTTTGTATCCTGAGACTTTGCTGAAGTTGCTTATCAGCTTAAGGAGATTTGGGGCTGAGACGATGAGGTTTTCTAAATATACAATCATGTCATTTCAACCAGGGACAATTTGACTTCCTCTTTTCCTAATTGAATACCCTTTATTTCTTTCTTCTGCCTGATTGCCCTGGCCAGAACTTCCAACACTATGTTGAATAGGAGTGGTAAGAGAGGGCATCCCTGTCTTGTGACAGTTTTCAAAGGGAATGCTTCCAGTTTTTGCCCATTCAGTATGATACTGGCTGTGGGTTTGTCACAAATAGCTCTTATTATTTTGAGATACATCCCATCAATACTTAATTTATTGAGAGTTTTTAGCATGAAGAGCTGTTGAATTTTGTCAAAGGCCTTTTCTGCATCTATTGAGATAATCATGTGGTTTTTGTCTTTGGTTCTGTTTATATGATGGATTACTTTTATTGATTTGCATATGTTGAACCAGCCTTGCATCCCAGGGATGAAGCCCACTTGATCATGGTGGATAAGCTTTTTGATTTGCTGCTAGATTCGGTTTGCCAGTATTTTATTGAGGATTTTTGCATCAATGTTCATCAGGGATATTGGTCTAAAATTCTCTTTTTTTTTTTTTTGTTGTGTCTCTGCCAGGCTTTGGTATCAGGATGAGAGTTACTATTCTAGAAATGAGTCATTAACATGAGCCATTTCACAAACTGGGGTATGTAAACCCCTGTGTTACTGCCTGAGAGCACACAAACCTGACTCACTTGAAGGGTAGTTTTCTTGGTTTTTTTTTTTTTTTTTTTTAGGAGGCAGTATTTTTATATAAAAGTAAACCTGAGCACATCTTGAAATCAAATTCAAAATGTACATTAATTTTCCAATAAAACATCAAAGAAGTGTCCTCCTTCCAGCACGTGTCTTCAGGGGTACATGGCTACTCTCATCTGTCATGAGGGTTACTTGTGTGGCCAAGAGTGAGAGGCCCAGTATTAGGTAATCTCCAGGGGCTAAAATGTCCCCAAAGCAAGCCACTTTGAGTGACATTTTCCAAGTAAAGAAAATTACCCAAAGCACTGCATTTCTTCTGAAAGACTGTCTGGGGCCACAGTATTGGTTCATTATATACAGCTTCCTAGGCTTGTCTCTTAGAGACAGGCCTGAAGCTCCCAAGCTCCCAAAACCATGCAAGGAACTGGTTAAACACACACATACACATACCCCTCCCAGGTTGGAGCAGAGAGAACTCGGGAAGGCGATCTCCTAGTGGAGGTCAGAAGTAGCAGCACTCTCTTCTCCCGGAGCTTCTGCTTAGCCTGAGTACCCTAACACAGATCCACAACTCACCCTCACTAGCCGAGCCTAGAGTAAAAACCCTAAAACTCTTCCCCTTGGGGGTCAATCATCTCTCCTTTGCTTTTGCCTGAAGAGCAGTAGCCTGGTCCATGTATTCCTCTTACTAAACACTACCCTAGAACAATAAGGAAACAATTTCAACCAATCAGCCCAATGCTTGATCTTAAGGAGCCCAGATCACTGACAACGGAATGATTTGATGAGCTGAGACCACTCTACCAAGGATCCTCTCCTCCTAGTTCTTCTTGAGCTTGCATATTTGTTCCTCATACATTTGACCATGCCCTGACTCTGGGCTAGACCTGTTCTCGGCCCCTGTGGTTTGGAGATCCCTCTCTGATGGAGCTGATATCCAGGAAGGGAGACAACATTAAACAAATAAATACACAAATATTTGAACATAGGGAAGCCACATACTCTTGAGTATTTATTAGCCAAGTGTCCACATTCATGAGGTTTGATAGGGAAACAGAAATTATCCTGAGCATTTCAAAAATATTCCGTGAACTAACCACTTGTAAGATCAGTTTCTACTCAAACAACATACATAATTTCAGCATCTATCACAGCCCAAAGAGCTGTCATCATTTCTGTTCCATCTCTTACATCTCTCCTTGTTTTTTTTGTTTTTTGTTTTATGTTGTTGGTTTTTTTTGTTTGTTTGTTTTTGGTTTTTTTTTTTTTTTTTTTTTTTTTGATTATCTGACAGTATGATGCAATTGCAGTACAAACAAATTGAAAAAAAAACAAATTGAAGACTTTACCAAAGCTGTAGGATTTTATGATGTCTACAAGAGTGATGCTAAAGAACAGCTTAAATCCCAGGCCAAGCCAATGATAGATGAGGCTCTGACAGTTGGATCACGTAACAACAGAGAGAGAGGGATTTGCCACGGATGATGAATTGATAGTCAAAACAGAATGGTCGGATCAAGTGGTTAAGGGAAGCCCTTGGGAAAATGCATAAAGACCTAGACTCTCTCTACAATAAACAGCTTTCTTCATGTTTTTGTTTTAAAGACTTTTTTTAAAAAAAGATTACAAAACAAGGGAAGCCATCTCATGCCATCATCCGATTTTGTCATAAAACTTATATTGCTTGAAATTATCAACATCTGATTCAACTTTTGTCCACTCTAAACTTCAGTGTGTGGTTGAAATTAGAATCTAAAATTGGGTAAGTATAAGATAAAAGTAAATTTATGTTCATAATTTCTAATCTCTGTTTTCAAGAAAATCTTAATCAAATCTTCTTTAAATCCCATTTCCCATGAAATACTGGCTCCTATGTTAAGTGGGCTTGGTCTAAGGTGTCCTTTCAGGGAGGATCACCTCTGGATGACAAGGCCCTCTGTCATCACACTGGTGTGAGTGCCATAAAGGAGAGTCCAGAAGGCTGTAAGACCCAAAGGGGGCTTAGCTGGTCTAGGAAAGTGACATCACAGCTGAGACTTGAAAGCACAGGAGCCTGGAGGTGAGAACATACCCAATAGGAGATGTGGAGACCAGCTGGCACAACCAACTGAAGGAAACCCAGCACGGCTGGAGGCAGAAGGAAGGAGGGCAGGACAGGAGATGAGGTTGAAGATACAGGTAGCGTCCAAGATGTTGCTTTTTATCATACAAGCAAAGGTCATTTATTCCAAGCCTTTTGAGAGGAAGGTAATGATTTGTGGGTACCTCATGGCAGATACTGTCCTACTTCTTATCATAAGGAAAAGCCTTCCTGGACATCTTATTTTTTCCTAGAACCAAAACCTTTTTCAAAACCCCCAGGCTGGATGAAGACTTTCCAGTTTTAGGGCCTCACTTAGGGACATTATTTCACTGCATTATAAGACAATGAGAAGACACTGAGACCAACAGACCCAGCTGGCATCTTAAAACTAAGAGTCTCGGCTCCAAAACTTCCACTTCCAACTTTGATGAGGCCCTGGGCTTATACTCTTTCACTTCCCACAACCAAAAACAGATAAGATATGAAAAACAGTTTTCAGACAGTGTGTAACAGGCAGCACAGGGCAGTGATCTTGGCAAGACAGAAAGTAAACGAAGGAAACCTTACAACTGCCCAGCTGACTGCCTGGAGAACATTTCCTAAACAGCACAGAGTGGAGAAACCCAAACACAGCTCAACAGTCTCCCTGGGTTAAAGAGACACACTTAAGAGTTTGGGGAGGCCAGCTCAGAATAGGAGCTGTGCAGAAACTGCTCCATGGAACTTCTCCCAATGTGAGCTTGTGAGAAAATTACTCAAGAAAAGGGAAAGAGAAAAAAACAACAGCAGTAAGGACCAGGCAGAATAACTACCAGAGTTCCCACTTGGCTAGGAATGGTTTGTGCTCCCATCAGTAGAATGGCACAACCTCATCATACACTGGGTATCAGATGGAGTACTCAAAGGGGTATTATTAGCCCTGGACCAAAGACTGCTCTGGTCCCTCCTAACAAAGCTTGAAAACAAGCTCCAAAAGGATCAAGCGGTTTCTAAATAATTTATCAATGTCCCAGAGTGAGCTCAAGAATATTCAAAGAAATACAAACATATCAAGCACCCAACAAGGTAAAATTGACAATGTCTGGCATCCAACAGAAATTATTAGGCACACAAAGAAGCAGGGAAATTCAACTCTTAATGAGGAGAAAAATCAATCACTAGAAACAGACCCCAAAATGACACAGATGACACAAAATTCTCAGATCCACCCAGCGCCACCGTTGGAAGACTTCTATAATAACTATCACTATAGGGAGAGCCGCAGAAGGAAGTGGTCTCATAATGGCCACCAAATCAAAGTCACTAGAACATCAAGAGTAAGAATGCAACTGCACATTATCACAGAGTAGCTGTCGGTCAGCACGGTTCCTGTCCCACTCCAGATCACTAGAACCCAGAAACAATCTTCTCAACAGAGGTGGATGGTTCCATTTCAGTTTCTAGACTGTAAGAGTGAAAGTCATTTCAGTTATTCAGTAATTTGAAACAAGGCCCTCCCTTGAGGGACAGAGAAGGTGTGAGTTTGAGGAAAGTCTGTAAGAAAATCAATCTATTCAGCAGTCTTTCAAAAATATTATTCAATCAAGTGCATTATCAGGCACTAAATCAGCATTACTTTTTATTAGAAAGTTAGCACATTCTGGTTGAGCAACAACTTTCTTATTCAAATCTCTGCTTTGCTATCTGTTATCTACTCTGCCATCCATATCTTCTGTTTAAATCATGAGAAAAAATTAAGTTATTTGAGAGACAAGCATTCTATGATAACTGAAGAATGTTCTCTATTGCAGTGATTTCATTAGTGTGGAGCTCTGTTAACATGTAAATGCTTTCCTAAAATCGAGTGTAAGAATATAACACTGGGAGCTAGCAATTTAAAAATGGAAAAATCTTGTTACATATTCAAAATGACTAGTCTTGGGAATAACCTTTCCCAGAACAGGAGCATGGCTAATTTTTAACATCTTTTGACTATAAAATAGGAACCTACATCCTCAGCTTTGATTTTACCTGGTGACTTTATTTCTTTTCTTAATTCAATTTTTTATACAAAGTCATGCATGCTTGCTAGAACATAGAAACGTATCCAAAGGTACATAGGGAGAAGTTACTAATCCTCCAACCCCATTGACAACCCATATTAACAGCCAAGAAAACATCCTCTACCTGCACCCAAATGCCAGTTGGACACAGATACGCACATGCAAGGCTTTGGGTTAGTTTGATTCGGTTTTTGCTAAAATGGGATCATAACCTAATAAATATTACTTTAGAGTTGCTTTTGACATTTACTATGTCATAGACCACTCTACCATAACACTCTTATTTACTTTATTCATTCAGTCTTGCTTTAATGGACTTCTAGGTTGTTTTCCACTTTTTTTGCCATTATAAATAATGCTGGAGAAAACATCCTTATATGTAGCCCACAGGGCAGGAAATCCAGAGGTCAAACTACCTGTAGGTTAAATTCCCTCATGGGGTATTGCAGGGCCAAAGGTATATGCATATCTGTTCCTAATAGCTCTTGTCAGATTACTTTCTTCCAAAAACAAAATAAAGTTTGCAATAATACAATGCATCAGAAATGAATGAAGGCATCTGGATCCTTCAACCCATCCTCTGGAAAGTTGGGAGAGTTACTTAACCTCCTTGAGCCTAAAAACATGAAAATAACAATATGTACATGTGAGGGGTACATAGTGGGGACTCGATGTATGGAAACTGTTGAGGGTATTATTTTATTGTTATTTTTAGCATCATATTTAATCTACTATCTTTGAAACTAGTTGAGTGAGAGTTTTAAATTACAAGTAATGTCATATTAAGGTAAAAACAAACTGCATTTATTTGGGACATCCAGAAAAAATAGAACTGTCAGCAAAATGGTCTTTATAATGTTACAAAAAATAGTATTGTTTTGAAGCCTTATATTAGAACAGTTCTGTCATCAGTTATTTATATTCTTGGGCTACAGTTCCGCATCTTAACTCCTTCCTAGATTTTTTTTTTTATCATCTACCCTTTTGAAAAGTGCCTTCAAATGGTTTCTTCAGAGAGTTAATTCATGGTTGAGACGACCATACGGTGACCAGCAATCGCAACTTAAACTATACAACGGGGTGTGTTTTCTGGTAATTTTTTTACCAATGAAGACTCAAGAACCCAATAAAACCATCAAAGCCTTTGAGGCAAAATGTTGGAATAGAAATAAACACAGACCCTGCAGCAGCAAGACCTGGGCTGAGTCCTGTTCCTACCACTGTGACCTCAAGACTTGATTTCACTTTTCAGAGCCTCAGTTTTCTCATTTGTAAACTGGGGAGAATAATGTCTTTCCCAGAACTGTGGATCTGAATATCTTAGTGGAACACACGCTAAGGAAACGATCTACAGGGGAGGTTGATATAACCAATGGCCAAGTTTCAGGAAAACAGGGGTGAGACTCATGGCCAGAGGTCCAGCCTGGGTGGTGGGCACCAGATCTGCTCTTCCATCCCTGCAGGGATGTTTCTAGGGAGAGCTGCAATCAAGAGGATCTGTGGTCCCTCTTTCAACATCTCTAGCTTTGTTTCCTGGCCTTCTGTTTTCCCAAATACAAATGTGGAGGAGGACAGAGGGAGAACGCACATGACCAAATATGCATTGTAAGCATCCTGTTCATCTGGTTGGTCTGCAGCCAGATAGGCCCGTTTGAGGTCAACCACAGAGCCCGAGAAACTCAGATGGAGGCTCTGCTCCCTAGGAAGCTCCTCCCGCACAAATCCTCTGCACTGGGGATCCCAGGCTGTGTCCAGTTCTAAGGAGCAACCATTCATTCCTGAAAGCTCGGCCTCCCCTATCCATGCTGCTTCTCTGCGGGTGACCTGGACACATATCTGCAAGCTGTAAAACCCAATATCCCAAAAAGGGCCATGGCAAATAATTCATTAGCATCCTCTCCTTCCCACCCAGGCCCCTGGTGCCTCATCAGGCCCTGCACAGCAAACAGCTATCACTTTGCTGGTGTCCCTGTTGTAGTTTCTGAGAAAACAGGAAACCTGGGTTTTTGTTTCTACACAACAGCCTCAGCCATTTTTTCCAATGTTTTTGTGGTGCCTGGAATGGCCCGTGGGTGTCATCTAAGTAGAAGGGGTCACTCAGAGGAGAAACAGAAATAATCTCTCTATCTCCAAGAGCCAGACCTGCCTTGCTCACCTGGGACCACACGCGCTGCACAGCAGGAAGCACGTCCTCTGAGATGGCCAGAAAGTCTACAACTCTGCATGTTTCAGCCCCACCAGCCCCGGGCTCCCAGGCCAGGTGGAATTCTGCCATTCACTAATAATAGCATTACTAGCTCCGCAGAAAAAAAAAAAAAGTCTCTAATACTTTGTCTTAGCAGCTGGTAATGTAAAACAGGGTGGCATTTGGAGGCCTAGGATGATGCCAGTCTCCGGGGAGAGAAAGGTGTTAACTTCTAATAGCTTTTCAGTAATAGCCAAGCATCTGCAGTCCCCTATAAAAAAGGGGGTTTTTAAAAATTAATAGAGCTGAATGTGCTTCACATGGAGGAGAATGCCAGATTAATAAGTGCATTAAGGGCCGCTTTGGATTGGAAATAATTATGGATGATGACAAGGAGCAGAGGGGCCACGGGTGGTGCTCCCAGGAATGCATTTTAAAAAGCAGTTTAAAGAGCCTTCAGATGTTAGCATTATCCTGCGTGACCAAATTAAGAGCAAATGAGAAAAGTTTATCTGGCATTTTGGAGTATTGAAAGGGCTTAGTGTTATAAATTATACAGCATGAGGATAGGAAATGGTGAGTAAATTCATGTTAAATATTATTGGCAGTTTAAATAGTAACTGCTTTATAAAGCATTAAATATTTTAATTTGGAATTAAAAGTACAAATCACAACATCCCCCAACTGCCAAAAAATTCAAAGATTGCTTCCATTATTTATTTGCCAGCACAATAATTAGAAGTTGTCTTGATCAGAAATTCATCTCTATCATGTCCAATTTTGCTATCAGTGTTGAATAAATGGGACTGAGCTGTAGTTTAGAACTGGTTTAGAACTCCTTAGACAAGATCTATCAAGATACTCCTCCAATATATTAATCAGTCTTTGGAGAAGCATGTTATAGTTACAGCTTGGGCTGGGGTTTATCAATATTGAATCCAGCCTCACTTCAGGCCTTCCTTCCTGGCAGTGCTTCCTTCCTGGCAGTGCTTCTCTGGTCAGAGAGGGACACCAGGGTCTTTCTGGGTCTGGCCAGGTAAGTGCCAGATCTGTGGAGAAGGGCACTTTCTCATGCCTGTGGAGGCAGCTTCCCCAGAGTCCTAAAAGCATAATTCATGGATACTCCCATCTCTGCTGGCAGGTGAGCTAATGGTCATTGCTTTTCTGGAAGTTGATTCAGCAACATCTAATACAAACTTCAAAAGACACATGCCTACTTTTTTTTGTTCGTTTGTCTTTGTTTTTGTTTCAAGACGGAGACTCGCTCTGTCACCCAGGCTGGAGTGCAGTAGTGCAATTTTGGATCACCGCAACCTCCGCCTCCCAGGTTCAAGCGATTCTCCTGCCTTAGCCTCCCGAGTAGCTGGGATTACAGGCACGGGCCACCACACCCGGTTAATTTTTGTATTTTTAGTAGAGACCAGGTTTCACCAAGTTGGCCAGGCTGGTCTTGAACTCCTGACCTCAGGTGATCTGCCCATCTCGGCCTCCCAAAGTGCTGGGATTACAAGCATGAGCTACCACGTCCAGCCCTAACTATTTGATTTCTAATAGTTTATCTTACTCAAATAAGAGCACAAAGATACATGTCCAAAAATATTGATTACTTCATTATTAATGATAGCAAAAATAAATATTAAGTAACTTAAGTGCCAAATAATAGGGAATAGTTTAAACAAAGCACAGCACATCCATAAAATGAAACACAAAAGTTATGTTATAGATCCCAGTTTCTACTCACGGATGGAGAGAACTGGGAAGGTTATTATTCCCACCCTTATAAGAAAAGAAAAAAAAAAAAGTCAGACAAGCTACAAGAGTTCTACATTTGTTGAGCCCATCAGAGATCCGAGGTTAGAGGACAACCAAGTAGCCAACAATCAAGAGACACACAGGTGCCTGAAGAAAGAAACAAGACATGAGCACCTCCCTCACTGCAGCAGACACAGACAGACACCTAAAGAGGAGAGAGACAATGAGACAGAAGAAATAGGTGACGAAAATGAAGAAATAAAGGCCAAGAACTTCCAAAATGAACGACAGGCACCAAACCATAGATCCAAAAATGTCAGAGCACATCAAGCATGATACATACAAAATAAAAACACACAAAACAAACTATCTAAATATATGGGGGATAGAGGAGTCAAGGAGAAAATCCTAAAGATGGCCAGGAGAAAAAGACTTGTTACCTATAGAGGAAAAAAGACAATAATTATAGTAGACTATTTGTCAACTCATCAGAAACCATGTAAGTCAGAAGACAATGAAATGACATTTGTAAAGTGCTAAAGAAAAAAAAAAAATCTGCCAACCCTAAATTCAATACCCAGACAAATATTTCTTAAATTAAAGAAAAATAAAGGCATTGTCAGTAAAACAGAAATTGAGAGAATTCATTGCCAGCAAACCTACACTAGAAGAAATGTTAAAGAAAGCTCTGCAGGCAGAAGGAATATGATGTCAGACAGAAACTAAGACCTAAACAAAGAAATGAAGAGCACTGAAACTGGCAAAGAGAAGGCAAATAAAATTTATCTTAGTTTGAGTTTTTCTAAAAGATAACTGACAATCTAAAGTGAAAATAGTAGCAGTGTGTTATGCAATCTTAACATGTAAAAGTAAAATTCTGACAAAAGTAGCACAACAAATTGAAGGGAGTAATTGGGAATGTATTATTGTAAGTTACTTACACTAGACATGAAATGGTATCATATTATTTGAATGTAGACTCTGATTATCAACCCTAGGGCAGCTATTAAAACAACTTTTTAAAGATATAAATAATAAGTCAATAGGTAAAAAGAACAACATTATTTAAAAATGCTCAAGTAACCTAAGAGAAGGCAATAAAAGAGAAAAAAGGAAAAAAGAACAGATAGAATGGGAAAAAACTAACAAGATAGTAGATTTTAATCCAAATATATCAATAATAACATTACATGTGAATCGTCTAAACATACAAATTAAAAGACTGATATTGTCAAAAGAGATTTTTTTACAAAAGCCGACACCCAACTATATGCTATTCATGAGCAGCCCACTTTAAATATGAAGATATGAATAGGTTAAAAGAACAAAAGTGGGAATAGATATGTCATGCAAACACTAACCAATAAATCAGACAAAGTAGGCTTTAGAACAAAGAATATTATCAGTGATAAAAAGGAAAATTATATAATACAATGATAAAGAAATCAATTCTCTAAAAATACAGAACAACCCTAAATATGTATACACCTTAAAAGAGAACTTCAAAATACATGAAGTAAAAACTGATAAAAGTGCAAAGAGAAACAGATAAATCCACAATTTTACTTGGAGACATCAACATTCTTCCTCAGTAATTAATAGAAAAGCAGGCATAAAATTATAGGGATATAAGGCCTAAGCTATATTATCAATCAAATTGACAATTGTAGAATATTTCAGCCAAAAAAAAAAAAAAAAAAGCAGAATACAATGTTCTGAGGGTACATGCAACCTTAAGTACACAAAAGCCAGGACAGACTCTATTCTGGTCTATTAAAACCTTAACAAATTTAAAAGAATACAAATGAGGAGCCAGGTGTGGTGGCTCAAGTCTATAATCCCATCTACTCAAGAGGCGGGAGAATCACTTGAGTCTAGGAGTTCAAGCCTCAAGTGATCTATGATCATGCCACTGCCCTCCAACCTAGATGACAAAGCGAGACCCATCTCCTAAAAAAAAAAAAAAAATACAAACTCCACTGTGAAAATACACAATTCTATTGTTGTGAAAATACAAATCATATGAACTGTGTTGATAGTAGAATTAAATTTGAAATCAGTACCAGAGAGATATCCTGAAAATACTCTAATATTTGGAAATTAAATAACACACTTCTAAATCAGTCATAGATCAAAGAGGGGAAAATCTCAATGGAAAATAAAAATTATTTTGAACTGAAGGAAAATGAAAATGTAACATAACAAACTTTGTGGAATGCAGCTAAAACAAAGTTTAGATATAACTTTATGGCATTAATTCCTCATAGTTGGAAAGAAGAAAAGATTCAAGTCAGTACCTTAAGCCTGGAGTTTAAGATAGTAGAAAAAGAAGACCAAAGTAAACTCAAAGCAATCCAAGGAAAAGAAACAATAAAGATGACAGCAGAAATTATTGACATTGAAAACAGAAAAATAATAGAGAAACCAAAAGCTGGTTCTTTGCAAAGACTGGTGTCATTGATAAACCTCTAAGTTGACTAAGAAAACAAACAAACAAAAAAGACACAAATTGACCAACAACACTAATGAAAGAGGAGGTATCACTGCAGATTCCACAGATACTAAAAGGATAAGAATAGAATAATATAAACCACTCTATACCTAAAAATTGGACAGCTTAGATGAAATGGACTCTTCTTTGAAAGACACAAGCTGCCAAAACATACTCAGTAAGAAATAGATAACCCATTAATATTATTATCATCATTATTAGAAATGGAGTCTCGCTTGGTTGCCCAGGCTGGTGTGTAGTGGCATGATCATAGCTCACCATAGCCTCAAACTCCCGGATTCAAGCAATCTTTTACCTCCCACTCCCAAGTAGCTGGGACTACAGGCTCGGGCCATCATGCACAGCTGTTTTTTGTTTTGTTTTGTTTTGTTTTATGTAGAGACAGGATCTCACTATGTTTCCCAGGCTGGTCTCAAACTCCTGGGCTGATCCTTCTGCCTCAGCCTCCCAAGTCACTGGGATTACAGATGTGAACCACTAACCTGAATAGTCCTATATTTATTAAAGGGATTGAATTCACAGTTAAACACCTTCCAACAAAGAAAACTCCAGGACCAAATGGTTTCATTGGTTAATCCAACCAAACATTTAAGGAAGGCGTAATTCCCATTCTACACAGTCTCTTCCAGAAAAAAATAGAAGATGAGAGAACACATTCCAACTCATTTTATGAGGCCAGCACTACCGTTACACCAAGACCAGACAAAGATATTATGAGGAAAAAAAACTACAGACCAGTATCTCTCATGAGAATAGACACAAAAATCCTCAACAAAATAATGTCAAATGTAACTCAGCAATATATAAGAAGGATACATCACAACCAAGTGAGGTTTGTTCCAAGAGTCCAAGGCTAATTCAACATTAAAAACCAAGTGATATAAATGGCCACATTAACAAACTTAAGAAGAAATATTATTTGTTCATCTTAATAGATGCAGAAAAAACATCTGAGGCCAGGCACAGTGGCTCATCCCTGTAATCCCAGCACTTTGGGAGGCCAAAGTGGGCAGATGCCTTGAGTCCAAGAGTTTGAGACCAGCCTGGGCAACATGGCGAAACCCCGTCTCTAACAAAAAAAAGAAAAAAAAATAGCCAGGTATGGTGGTATATGCCTGTAGTCGCAGCTACTTGGGAGGCTAAGGTGGGAGGGTCACCTGAGTCCGGGAAGTCAAGGCTGCATTGAACCATGATTGCACCTCCACTTTCCAGCCTGGGCAACAGAGTGAGACCCTGTCTCAAAAACAGAAAAGAAAGAAAAAGAAAATGAAAAAACTTCAACATCTAATGATGATTTTTTTTTTTAATCTCAAAAATGTAGGAATAGAATGGCATTTACAGGGAAAAAAATTTACCAAAAAAAAACCTATAGCTAACATCCTCCTTAATGTCAAAAGATTGAAATCTCTTCCTCTAAGATTATGAGCAAGGCAAGCATGCCTCTCTCATCACTCTTTATTAACATCTTACTAGATGCCCTACCCAGCACAATGAGGCAAAAAAAAGAAAAGAAGGAAGGATGGAAGGAAGGGGGAGTATGCACCATGCAGACGCAAAAAGAATTAATAAAGCTGTTCCTATTTACAGACAATATGATATTTGATGTAGAAAATATAAAGGATCTACCAAAGAACTCCTTGAATTAAAAGTTGTGGAATTTTTCAAAAGTCAAGCTACAAAAATAAGGCTGGGTGCAGTGGCCCTGTAATACCAGCACTTTGGGAGGCCAAGGCAGGTGGATCACTTGAGGTCAGGAGTTTGAGAACAGCCTGGCCAACAAGGTGAAACCCCGTCTCTACTAAAAATACAAAATTAGCCAGGTGTGGTGGTGCACACCTGTAGTCCCAGCTTCTCGAGGGGCTGAGGCAAGAAAATCACTTGAACCTGGGAGGCAGAGGTTGCAGTGAGCCAAGATTGTGCCATTGCCTCCAGCCTGGTAGCAGAGCAAGACTCTCTCTCTCAAAAAAAAAAAAAAAAAAAAAAAAAATTAATTGTATTTCTATAAACTAGAAATGAATAATTGAAATTCAAAATTTTTTAAATAGCACTATTTCTAACAACACCAAAAAATTAAAACTTAGCTTTAATCAAATGAAAAATATGCAGAATCTATATGCTGACAGTTTCAAAATAGAGATGAAAGAATAAAAGACCTAAATAAGAAGAAAGAGATAACTTGTTCATGGGTTGGAGATTCAATATGGTTAAGATGTCAATTCTCCCCAGTTTGGGTTATAGATTTAATGCAATCCCCATCAAAATATGAAGCAGGCTTTTTTGTAGATATCAAAAAGCTATTTCCAATATTTGTATGGATAAAAGAACTAGAATAACCCAACCAGTCTTTATAAAAAAGAACAAACTTGGAGGACTCATACTCCAAGTTTTAGACTTACTTTAAAGCTACAATAATCAAGACATCATAGTATTAGCAAAAGGATAGACACATATGTGAACCTAACATATCAGAAAGTTCTGAAATAGACCCACACAAATAGTCAACTGATTTTTGACAAAGGTGCAAAAGCAATTGAATTTAGAAAGGATAGTCTTTTCAACAAATAGGGCTTGCAAACAGTGATTATCCATTTAAAAAAAAAAAAAAAAAAAAAAAAAGAAGCTAACCAAAAACAGGACCTCAACCTGTACCTCACACCTTATACAAAAATTAATCCAAATGGATTACATATCCAAATGCAAACATAAAACTATAAAATCCCCAGATGAAAACATAGGAGAAAATCTTTGTCACCTCAGATTAAGAATATTTCTTAGATATGACACCAAAAGCACAATACATGTAAGAAAAAGCCTGATAAATAGAACTTTATCAAAATTTAAAACTTTTGCTCTGCGAAAGACACTATTAAGAAAATGAAACTTCAAGGCACAGAGAAAGGAAAAATATTTGCAAATTGTATTTCTGACAAAGAACTCATGTTCAGAATATGAAAAGAACTCTCAAAACTCAATCAGAATAAGAAAACAAATAGCCCAATTAAAAATGGGCAAAAGATAAAAAAAAAAAAAAAGTCTCACCAAAGAAGATATACAAGTGGGAAATAAGTATATGAAAAGATGCTCAATATCATTAATTATGAGGGAAATGCAAATTAAAATCACAGTGAAATGTAACTACACATCTATTAGAATGATTACAATTTAAAAAATAAATTGACAGTACTAAGTGCTGACAATGACACAGAGAAGTGGAAATCTCATACATTGCAGGTGGAAATTCAAAATGGTACAGCTACTGTGGAAAACAGCTTCATAATTTCTCACAAAGTTCATTACACACTAACATATGACTGAGCAATCCTACTCCTACGTATTTACCTAAAACAAATACAAATTTATGGTCACAAAAAAAAACCCTGTACATAAATACTTAAATGCTTAAAACAGTTTTATTTATAACCGCCAAAAACTAGAATCAACCCATATGTAGTTCAGCTGATAAATAGAAAAATATTCAATCTATGGCACATTCACAGAATGAAATAGTACTCAGCAATAAAAAGAAGCAAACAACTATTGATTCACAGAACAATATGGATGAATTTGAAGTGCACTTTGCTAAGTAAGACCCAAAAAGCTACATATTGTATGATTCCAATTATATGAAAAGACAAAACTACAGAAATGAAAAATTGGTGGTTTTCAGAAATAGCAGGAGAGTCAGGAAAGCCTAGAAAGTGGCCACAGAAGGGAACTGTGTGATGAGCTGTTCTGTATGGTAATAGGGTGGTGGGTACATAATTCCATGAATTTATCAAAATTCATAGAACTTTATGCCACAGAGTGAATTTTACTCTGTGTAACTTTCAAAACCTAGGATGTGGAAAGTATCGAAAATGGAAGGCTAAGTGTGATCACTGAAGCTGCCCATATTACAAATGAATCATGTAACCAGACTGAAGAGAGTGAGGAGGAAAAGAGCTAACCAAATTATTCTGGAACACCGTAGGTTGACTAGGTATTTTAAGGCTAAAAACAAAAGAATTGTACACTAATACCATATTTTAGCTAGTAAGCTTTTCTCCCCCACAAAGGATTAGGTATTCTGAAACTACTTTTAGGGGCCAGGTTTTCACGTCAGAGAAAGTTATAAACGGGGAAAGGCTAGGATGAAGCCTGTGGTGTTGGATTGGAATAAGAAGTATTAGTGTAAACTCATGCTTCTTTTAGGAAAGAAAGAGAAATATGTCCTTATGCACAGAATGGGACACATGCATGTATTTCCAAGCTCTGTCTGCTGAAAGGGCTTAGAAGCAATGACAGTCAGTAGAAATAAGGACATCTAGCCAGATCATGGTTTCTAAATAGCATTCTCCAGTAAAATACACTAGGGCGCCTTGGAGAATTGGTTTATTCCAAGATTGGTCAGGAAAATACACAATGAGCCTGGAACATCTCCAGGTACTAAAAAGTAAAGAAGTGCTTGAGAAAAGATGGGAAGAGCATGTTACAAAGGCAGAGAAGCCAATCTGGAAAAGCTCCCAAAGGTTGAAGCTGGAGCAACCTGAGCAACAAAATAAATAAGGATAGCATTAGATTATAAGCAGCTACATGAGACCAGAGTGATGCTAATTAATAAATTAAGTAGAAGGGACTGCTCTTCAGACAGAATAATTTCAATTAACAAATGCAGAAGGAATGAAGAAAATAGGAAATCACTATCTGAACACCATAATAATAACTATTGCAGGCAAGCTCCACCGGTGGATGCTAAAATTGGAGGCTAATGTTTGAGCAGAAACAGGATGTTTGCTTACTCTCAAAGTATCTACTGCAAGATATTTATGAATTCCAAAGGGAAAAATAACTTTACATTGGAGAAACCTGGCAGGCATCGCTTTAACCAAGTGATCAACATGAATATTTCAGTAAAAAGATGCATCACCATTATGCAGCCCCTGATGATACATTGAGAAGGCCACTTGTGTGGTCTCCTTACCAAGAATGTATTATCCCAATCTAATCACAAGACGACATTGGACAAATCCAAATTGAGTGACATTCTACAAAATAACTGACCAGGACTCTTCAAAAGTATCAAAGTCATGAAATACCAGGAAAGACTGGAGAACTGGCACCCATTGGAAACAAAGGAAAAAATACAACTTTAGTTAATGTGAGATCCTGGATTGGATCTTGGAACAGAAAAGGGGCACTAGGAGAAAAGACTGGAAAAGTCCACAGTTTAATGAATGTTAATTTTTTTAGTTTTGATTATTTTACCATAGTTTTGTGATTTTTTTAGTAAATCTAAAAGTATTCCCCCAAAAGCTTAAAAACTATATGGATAAAGAATATATTTATGAACATAAAATATCTTCACAATATATCAATATAAAAAGCAAATCACAAAAAAGCATATATTTTTGTTTAGTTACCAAAATAAATATATATACATGTATTTGTAGTACAAATGTATGTAGATGTACATATACATATTTTTATACATATAGCATATACGTATACTCATATCATGACACGTCATATCTTATCATACTATACCCAGAGTACAAAGTGATACCAAAGTATTTCCATTAGTTTTCTCAGGGTGGATGAGATTGTAGATGGTACTGTTTTTTAATCTTCTTTTCTTTATGTCTTTATTTTCTAATTCTTCTGCCATTAACCTTTTACTGTGTATTTTCTAACTTTTTTTTTTTTTTTTTTTTTTTTTGAGACAGAGTCTTGCTCTGTCACCCAGGCCAGAGCACAGTGGCACAATCTTGGCTCACTGCAACCTCCATCTCCCAGATTCAAGCGATTCTCATGCCTCAGCCTCTTGGGTAGCTGGGACTACAGACGTGCGCCACCACGCCCAGCTAATTTTTGTATTTTTGGTAGAGATGGGCTTTGCCATGTTGGCCAGGCTCGTCTCAAACTCCTAGCCTCAAGTGATCTGCCCAGCTTGGCCTCCCAAAGTGCTGGGATGACAGGCTTGAGCCACCATGCCCGGTCTCTAACATTTTTATCATTTAATTTTTTATGTAAAATCCAAGCAACAAGCTGAGTTGGGGAACCAAGGAAGCCCCCGCTTCAGGATTGAGCTCCAACAGTGTGGTTGTGGAGACTCTCTGATCGCTGTCTTCTTTGAACGCATTCTCTATTGTTTCATGCCAGGGCAGGTCTAGGGTAATGTCTCCCCTTTCTTTGATTTCTATCTCCTAGCAGGTATTCACACCCTCCCAGTGGGTGATCTCAGCTTTTATGTTCCCACCAAATGTGTCATCAGGTCCTCTTCAAAGCCCAAAGCGCACAAGAGAAGTGTGGGCAGATAGCTGGTAAACCCTGGACTTTCTAGGCCAGAGACCTTCCCAAAGCCAAAAGGAGAAGCAGCACCATGTAATGAATGGTTCAGGCACTCCCTTTATTGATAGAGCGGGGTGTCAAAATATAAATATGATGTGTATGTATCTTCAGAGCCCCAGAGGAAATGAAGTCCTTCATTCAAAACTTTCTACACTCTGACTGCTCACCCCTAAGAAAGAAGTGAGTTTTACCAGAAACTGACAGTCATTTCTTTTAACCGTTCTCTTTGGGAAACGATTCTGCCTGCTCAGATTTACAAGCAATTTAATTTTAGGCTCAACATTCTGATTCCACGAGACAGCAGATGGCAGAGGCTAAGGTGGGGCTTCCTAGGAGCAGAGGGGAGGCGGAAAGGAGGCCAGCACCACAATTAGAGCAACTTTCTCATTACACGACTCCCAGCACAGTGGACACAGGCGCCGGCCCCTTGGAATTTCAAATCCAACTTCTCAGAGATTTATTTTTCTTTTGAAACAATTTCTGGCAGCTTTTGATCTTCTAAACTGAAAAAAAAAAAAAATCAAAGAAATCTGTTTCTCTGGAGTATTAATAGCAAAGGAATTTCTGGATGCTGCAAAGTAGGAAAGGAACATAATAGCATCTCAGTTTTATTCATCTTCAAAGCAAACTAAATATAGTTTTAAAAAAATAGAAGCAGGATACCCTACAGATTTTTGAAGGGATGGAATAAACCTCTTTGCACAAGAAAAGATGACATGAAATTTATCTTGAAGGACACTCACTGGGCTCTTGTCCGTTTAATACCTACAAGTGGGCTGTCAGAAGGGATCTGGATTTTACATCAGAAGTGAAAAATAGCTAATGATTCAGGGAACTCAGAAGCTCAACCATTTTCATCAATATTGGACATTGCCTCTCTTACCCTGCTGGGATATCAATACCACGTGTCCTCCCAAAGCACAAGGACATTCAGACTTTTCTAATGAGCAAACATCCAGCCAACATGCATGAAAAACTGAGCAGCATCTTCATATTCCCAAAACCCACACTTGATTTTTACTGCCCATGTTGATAGTAAGTATGGAGGAAGTAGTGGGAGGCGAGTTTGTATTTAGCTGGGGTGCAGATGGCAAGGTGCCTGTATGTGCAGGTGAGTATGACAAGAGAGTGTATTTGTGTATTATTTGAAAAGAATATAGTAGCTATTGAGGAGCAACTATGAGTCAGATGCTTCTCCGGGCACTGAAGATACAGCAGCACCTACACACAAACACAGAGGCTAATTTCTGATTGTGATCTGTGCTGTAAAAGAAATACATGAGAAATCTGATGGAGAATTTTGGGAAGAGGGTGAACATTTAGAAAGGAATCTGTCTGAGGAAGAGATTCTGGGCTGAGTTAAATGATGAGGTACCAGCCCTTCAAAGAACTAGGGAGAAAGCTGCTCCAAGCAGAGAACAGTAAGTGCAAAGGCCCTGAGGCCTTCTTGCAGCCCCTCCCATATTCCCTGAGAACTCACCTTCCCAGTGCACACCCGCAGTGCTCTACGGCAAGCACTCAAGTCTCTCTGCCTGCGTGCTCTGTCTTGGAAGTGCCTTGAACAGGCCAGAAGTGCTGGGAAGTTAATGCCCCCAGAAGCAGCTCTCAGCCAATCCCCAGTTGGGGTTGGTGCTTAAACACCAGCTTCCTCACCCATGGAGTGGGACCCTCGGAAGCAAGCAGCAGGGTCAAGCTCCACTCGCCTATAGCGACAGCCTGCTCTAATGAAACACACCGGCCTGTCTGGTTTCCCTACCTTCCCTATCCTACTTCCCACTCCACCACGGTTGCTTTCTAGGATTAACTCCAAATCAGTGGCACGCATTCCAACCACTCATCTCAGAGGCTGTTTCCGGAAGACCCAGACTAAGATGAACTGGAAAGGATTTGGTGGGGAGTCAAGGGAAGATCGGCACACAGGGACTCTAGACAAGACAAGAGGGGCCAGGTCATGCAGGTAACTGATGTCGCTAGAGGAAATTTGTCTCTCCAGTTGTTTTACAGTGGCAGCCTATCTTCACCAGCAGAATGAGAAACCAGTTGCAGGCAAGGACTGGCCTTGAACCGACTGTGTATCCCTACAAAATGCCTTCTCTTGTTTCTCCTCGACAGCATCTACCCCCATCCACAGAATCATTGAGCTCAGAGGATGTAGGGACTGACCACATAGTCCAGAGTCAGCTCCATGGGGTCAGGAACTTTGCTTTGCTCACAGGTGTAACCTTCACACCTCTAACACCATCTGGCACTAGTATGTGTTTGATAAATACTTGTTGGATGAATTAATCCTACAAATGAGAAAATCAGGAATCAGAGAAGACCAATGACTTATCTAAAGTCATGCCCAAGTCGACTGGAAAACTGAGACTAGAAACCAAACTTCTGCTACCAAGAGGCTTTGACTATGCCTGCAACTCTCACAACCCAGGGTTGATCTGGCCTCTGTGGTCATTCACGGTGGCTGCTGGTCACCCTCCACGAAAGGTCTCTACAAGACTTTGTCATCACCTGGGACAGTTACAGGGAAGGAAAAGGGCTCAACAAAAAAGCACAGGTTTTGAAGCCACGCAGGCTGGATTTAGGCCCTGACTCTGACCTCAACACAAGCTCTGTGACCTTGACCTGAGACCTCAGCCCTCTGAGCTGCTGGGATAAAGAGATCAACTCTCTTCAGAGGAAGGAGAAAGACAGTAGGGCCTGAGAAGGAACAACCTCACATCTACCTTTTTACCTACTCTTTGTCCCTCTAGCAGAAAGGACACTAACCCTTTCCTAGACAATGGAGAAATCCTGGAATATCCGATAAGGGGTTCTTCACAATTTTCATGTAAATAACCTGATGAATGAATATAAATTAATTTTTTAATCAATTGTTGCCTGTAAAAGTAATCTAGACAAAATAGAACAGACAACAGTTCAAATGGGACATGTAAAAATTTATTATAGAATTAACAGAAGATTGAAATCATCCTGCCAAAATTTTTTGCACCAAATTCATTCCAGAAAACCTGGATTTGGTGGAAGTAATACCCATAAAAGAAAACTCCCAACAGAAACATGTTATAATTTGCAAAATTTGATAAGGGGGGGAAAAATAAAACCTGATCAATGAAGCAAATCTTCACTCTAAAATCTACCTAGAAAACAATTGATATTGATGAAAATAAGGGAAAATCAGGACCTATCTGACTGTGTTCTATAGAAAAGAAATTAATCTGTTAAACTGGCTTAATAGAGGACTCTCCCGGCATAAATGTATCTGTTTTCATTTAATTTTTAAGAATAACGTGTGTGTTCATAAAGCTTCAGAGAATGCTAGGGATCAAAATGGTAGGTTCTAAATGTCCCTGGAGTCAAAATGGTGAGTTCTAAACTCCCTGTCCCTGGCATAGAGCCCTGGTTGCCCCAAGGAACTCGTTTGTTTCCTTTACAAGTATGTGCTGAGCCTGGGCCTGCTAGAGACACTAAGTACCCGGGATTTGGGGTGAATTTTAAATCTCAGGCCCCAAGGAGTCTGGGGTCTAGAGTGGAACTCACCCAGGGAAGAATGATGTGATCGACTGTGGTGGCAGATGTAGGAAGGCAAGAGGGACTCATCCCTGTGGCAGGTGTGTGGATGAGTCTTTACTGAGGACCTCTTAGCTGAGTCTTCCTGGATGAGTCTGATGCCTCCAAGCTGCCAAGATGCCCCCATTGCAGGCAAGGGGCAACAGTCTGGGCAGAGGCCTGAGGACAAGCAAAAACACAGAGCATTCAGAAACCTCAAAACATCCCCCTGAGGTTAGACCTGGAGGAGTGATGGGTGGAGGGGAAAGACAGAGACAGGCCAGGGCTGAAGGGCTGGCACCTTGCATCTCCGGCTTTCTCCTGCAGCAGCGGAAGTCAGGAAACATGACTGTGACAGGGGCGAGCGAGGGGCATGAGACTAGAGGCAGGCGCCATGAGGAGGCCGAGGCAACTGTGCAGGGCAGGATGGTGGCAGGGAGCTGAAAGGGAAACTGAGGAAGTGAGATGGATAGAACACAGTGAGGTGAGGAGGAAGAGGCAGGATCTGAGGCTGCCTCCCAAGGAACTGGTTAATGTGGTGGAGGATGGGGCAGTCTCATGAACCATGAATGAAACACCAAGGAGGTTAGGGCTGAACATGTAAGATCATTTTGTTCAGTTGTTTAGAAAAATGTTGGCATCAGAATCCTTCTAATTAAATCTTAAGAATTAACAAAGAAAGAGAGAGGGAGAAAACCCAGAACTGCTTTAAATACCAAAGAGCCTGGAGACGTGCAGAGGGGGTTGGCCTCCCCAGGATCACAGTTGGAAGGCCCCTGAAGGTCCAGGCCCCTCTTCTCAGCTGAGGCTCAGAGAGGAAGGGTTTCCTGGCACAGGGCACACGGCCATGGAGGCTCCAGAACCCAGCTCAGGGACTGCTAGGGCCCTGCTCCTCCCTCCACAGCCAACAGTCCCCGCTAATGAGGACTTTGCGTTCTTGGCCCCGCTCCTGCCCAGCTGGTCTTTTGGCTGAGAACATCTTAGGCTGCATGAGAGCCTTACCCTCACAGGCACACCCGCTTGGACCTGCCTATCCAGATCCCCACACTCTGGATCTTGTCCATACTCTGGTCCCTTCTGAGAAGGGTGAACGCCATGATAACGTGGTTCGTTGCTGTTAGAGGATTCATCCCCCTTCTGGCATCCATCCTCTGGCGGACACTCACTGTTCACAGGCCCTCCAGGTGCGGCTGGCCCAGGCTATGAGCAAGCGAGCAGCAAGTGTGAACACCACTGGATTTGCTATTGAGACCTGGATTTGAGCCACAGCTCTGCCATAAGCCAGATGTGTGGCCTTTGCAAAATCACCTGGCCTCTCTGAGCCACAGATCCATCCTCCACAAAGCAAAGGCCATAATGCTGGTCCCACCTCCATGAAATTGCTGTAAGGATGAAGGGAGGCAATTAAGCAAATCCACATTGCATCCTGAAAACTTTCATTGGAGATGCAAGGGGCCTGTGGCACTCTCATCTGTTACTTCCCCTGCCAGAACTAGCAGTACTTACCATTATTGTCACCAGGCGCCACTCTTCAGAAAAACCCTAGAGCTGTGATGCAGGAGAGAGCTAGGAGGAGTAGGATGAAGGCGCAGGACCTACCTAGAAATTTGCCTCGTGTTTGTGCCACTAGGCCCTCACTCATGCTCTACTTTTTTTTTTTTTTTTTTTTTGAGACGGAGTCTTACTCTATCGCGCAGACTGGAGTGCAGTCGTGCGATCTCGGCTCACTGCAAGCTCTGCCTCCCAGGTTGAAGTGATTCTTCTGCCTTAGCCTCCCAAGTAGTTGGGATGATAGGTTTGTGCCACCACACCTGGCTGATTTTTGTATTTTTAGTAGAGATGGGTTTCACCATGTTAGCCAAACTGGTCTCGAAGTCCTACCCTCAGGCAATCCACCCATCTCTGCCTCCCAAAGTGCTGGGATTACAGGTGTGAGCCACCGGGCAAGGCCCTATTTACTCTTAATTTATGTACAATCGGAACAAACTTGTTTATCTGTTTCCCAGCTCTTTGTACTTGAGAAGTAGGAAATTTCAAAGAAGGTAGGAGAAAGGGGAAGGAAGAGCTTACTGAAAAGGGCAGGACAGGAGGACAGAAATACCGTAAGTAGGCACGAAACCCACTATCACAGCCTGGGGACACAGGAAAAGTACAGGAAGCCAAGGCCATCACTGCACAATTGTTGATGCTCCCAGTACAACCCTGAGTTGCCAAAAAATAAAAACAGAAGCCAAACATTACATAAATTTCGGCATACTCTGGTTAAGAAGCTGTGACTTTTTAAAATAGTCACAGCTTTTAAAATCAGCAATTCTACTTCTAAAATATATATCCTAAGAAAATAACAGACAAGGGCAGACGGTTAAAGATTATTTATTACAGCATTGTTTCTAGTGGGAAAATTTGGAAATAGTCCAAATGCCCTCCTAAAGAGGACTGGTTAAAGCAGCTCTTCCATTCTCAATAAAACTTTCCAGAAGGGCTGCTGTATTTTCATGTCACCTAATCCATGACTTTCCTGTAAATTAATCCACGTGTTTTATTACAGTAAATGTAGGCCGGGCGCGGTGGCTCAAGCCTGTAATCCCAGCACTTTGGGAGGCCGAGTCGGGCGGACCACGAGGTCAGGAGATCAAGACCATCCTGGCTAACCCGGTGAAATCCCATCTCTACTAAAAAATACAAAAAACTAGCCGGGCGAGGTGGCGGGTGTCTGTAGTCCCAGCTACTCGGGAGGCTGAGGCAAGAGAATGGCGTGAACCCAGGAGGCAGAGCTTGCAGTGAGCCGAGATCTGGCCACTGTACTCCAGCCTGGGCGACAGAGCGAGACTCTGTCTCAAAAAAAATAAAAAATAAAAAAAATAAAAATAAAGTAAATGTATTTACTTCAAAGAAAAAAAAACTATATTATCCTAAATGGAATATTAGTGTCAGTGCCATAAATAAAAACAATACACATATCACAATGGAAAGACAGTAATGTTATTAAAATCTAACTTGATCAAGTTGCCTCTTTAAGACTGAGCCTGACGGCTACTGTGATGGTTTGAGGACTGGATTGAAGGATGCAAAGTATTGTCCCTGGGTGTGTCTGTGAGGGTGTTGCCAAAGGAGATTAACATTTGAGTCAGTGGACTGGGAGAGGCAGACCCACCCTCAGTCTAGGTGGGAACCATCTAATCAGCTGACAGCACGGCTAAGATAAAAGCAGGCAGAGGAACGTGGGAGGACTAGACTGGCTGAGTCAGCCTTCATCTTTCCCCCATGCTGGATGCTTCCTGCCCTTGAACATCAGACTCCAAGTTCTTCAGCTTCTGGACTCTTGGACCTACACCAGTGGTTTGCCAGGGACTCTCAGGCCTTTGGCCACTGACTGAAGGCTGCACTATCGGCTTTCCTACTTACGAGGTTTTGGGACTCGGACTGGCTTTCTTGCTCCTTAGCTTGCAGACGGCCTATTGTGGGACTTCACCTTGAGATGGTGTGAGTCAATACTCCTTAGTAAACTCCCTTTCATATATTCATCTATCCTTTTAGTCCTGTCTCTCTAGAGGACCCTAACTAATACAGCTACTGACTTAGCAAGTAAGAAAGAAAGGAAGAGAGAAAGGACGGGAGGGAAAGAAAATGACTTTTAAACTAATAATAATAACAAGCAGGGGAGACATTAGAGGTACTCTAGTGAGGTGCTGAAAACATACCCCAGCAGGCTGGGACTTTCCCCTTGTACCCAGAAGGGTTGAAGTATAATCAAAATTCATGAAGCACTATCTCACTATGTGAGTTAGTATTATTTGGGGGTTGCTCTGGAAAATAGACTTAAGAAACACCAACAACCAAATGCAATGTAAGACAGTCTCTCTGTTTGGCTCCTGATTCAAACAAAACAGCTGTAGGAAGCACAGTCTGGAGACTATCAGGGAAATCTGATGATAGACCAGATCCCAAGGTCAACTTCGTTAGGTCCTGGCTCTGTGGTTGCACAAGAAAATACCTTCTTCCCTCACCCATGCCCCTGACAATCTCCTGGCCAGAGATTTATACTAAAGGATTCAGGAGTAAAATGACAAGATAACTGAATTTGCTTTAAAATATTTCAACAAAAGAAAAAAATTTTAACTGTGGCAAAATGTTGATAATTGTTGAATCTAAGTGATGGGCCTTTGAGAGTTTATTGTACTCTTCTCTCTACTTGTCAAAGTTTGAAAAATTGCATAATAAAAAAAGGAAACAAAAAATATAAACAGAAAATTTCTTGTTCGTAGGCCACCCCGGCTTACAAAGCCCATGTCATTTTGAAGAGTTTAAAGACCCTCATCTGGGTAAGTCAAGCTTCAATTTCTGTGCACATTAGTCCCCAAAACTCTGACCATTTTTAATTACTGTACATCAGACTCTGCAAAAATAAATAAAAATAATGATGGAAATCCATGCACGATGAGGGAGGAATGTATCCAAGGCAGATTGATGAGGAGGAAAGCATACCATACAAGACTGTATTTATGTGAAACCTAAAGGAAAATCCCTCTCCCCATTATAGGCCTAGAGAGAGTGTGGGAGCTGGCCATGGAGACCCTAGGAGGAGCTATGTTGGGGTAAGGGGGAGGGGTCCTGCTTTTGTCTGCATGTTTATCTGTATTGTCTAAAATTTAATTGTATTATTATTATTATTTTGAGATGGAGTCTTGCTCTGTTGCCCAGGCTGGAGTGCAGTGGTGCCATCTTGGCTCACTGCAACCTCTGCCTCCCAGCTTCAAGCGATTCTCCTGCCTCAGCCTCCTGAGTAGCTAGGATTACAGGCACATGCCACCATGCCTGGCTAATTTTTGTATTTTTAGTAGAGGTGGGGTTCCACCATGTTGGCCAGGCTGGTTTCGAACTCCCGACCTCAAGTGATCCACCCTCCTCGGCCTCCCAAACTGCTGGGATTACAGGTGTGAGCCACTGCACCTGGCCAAAATTTAACTTTTTACAGTGAATAGATGTCATTCTTAGAATCAGGTGAGAAGGCTGCTACCATTTTGAGAAAATAAATCAGAAAACTATTTCTATCTGTATAATGAAATTATTTAACACATATGGCAGTTTAAAAGAAAATTAAATTCCCATTATTACCATGGTTCTCTGTGATACTGGGCACATTCACAGTCAGTGTCTGGAGAAGGCACTAGAACAGGCCTCCCATGAGCTCATCTCAGCATGAGGGACTAAGTCTGAGGGAGGACCGTCAGGTTTCCTTGACTTCACCCCTTTGCCCATGCTGTGCCCCCGACTGGCACACCCTCCCAGTTCTTCTGTGCCTCCCTGTCCCCATCCATCCTGACTGAGCTCCAGGAAGTCTGCTCTGAAGCCCCGGCCCACGCATCCTCACAGAGGATGCATTACTCTGACATCCATTACTCGCCTTATCTTCAGCAGATGTCAATCTCCCATCCATCTGTAGGTACCTGACCTCCATCTGTAGGTTGGAGAGCCGGGGCCTTGTCCTGGACAGGTGCCGTGCACCCTGCAGAGAGCAGAGAACACTGTGGAGTGGAAAGCAACACAGCCCCGCTTCATGTTCCTGCTCTTCCCAGCTGGGAGACCCAGGGCAAATCATGTAACTTTAAAAGGCCTCAGTTTTGACAGCTGTAAAATGGGAATAAGGGAATCTAATGGCTAAAAACCTCTCTGGAAAATTAAACGAGAGATTGTATAGAGAGCGTTGCTAATATATAAGCATCTGAATAAAATATAGCTATTAGTGTTATTGATTCTCCGTAAATGTTTACTGATAATGATGAAGACAATATTAAAGATTTTATTATCCTTTGAAAAACTACTGGGCTATATTTATTTCAAATGTTTCCTTAGGAAGTAATAAAAAATGTTTTCAATGAACAAGGATAGTCATTGCATATAACAGTAAACATAGTAAGCAATCTCCTATGGTTTATCATGCAGCTATTAAAGGTGATAAAATATGTTGTGTGACATGGGAAATACCTATGATATACTGCAAAATTTTAAAATCTAGCTATGGGGCTGGGTGCAGTGGCTCACGCCTGTAATCCCAGAACTGTGGGAGACCAAGGCAGGCAGATCACCTGAGGTCAGGAGTTCGAGACCAGGCTGGTCCTGATCTACAATGTGAAACCCTGTCTCTATTAAAAATACAAAAATTAGCCAGGTATGGTGGTCGGCGCCTGTAATCCCAGCTACTTGGGAGCTAAGCCAGGAGAATCGCTTGAACCCAGGAGGCAGAGGTTGCAGTGAGCCAAGATCATGCAATTGTACTCCAACCTGGACAAGAGTGAAACTCCATCTGAAAAAAAAAAAAAAAAAAAAAAATCTAGCTATAGGAGAGGGGAATCTGTGTGTGTGTGTGTGTGTGTGTGTGTATGCACACATTATATGTGTTTTTATATATATATATATGTACATATTATATAGAGAGAGATCCAAAGAAATTCTAAGGAGAAATACTCTAAAATGTTAATCATGGTTATCTGTGGATTAAGGGCTTGCAGGTAGCTTTTTTTGTTTCTTTTCGTTTACTTGAATTTTTTTAAAGTTTCTAAAACTAGCATCTACTCCTTATGTGAAATTTCTAAGTTACTTTTTAACATGGCCCCACCACTACCACACCATGTCCCTGTCACTGAGTTAATGATAAAAGGCCATTCTCAGCACCCAGCCTCGGGCTGCGAGGGCCCTCAAGGTCACGCGACTGCCCCTCATGGACCCTTAGTGTCTGTGTGGAAGAGCCTGGAATGATTTTCACGAGCACTGAATGGACACGGTGGGTGAACAATTAGCCAGCTCTGGGCAGAGAAACCGCTTCCCTGGAGGCTCACACAGGAACCCTGGCCTTAGGAATGAATAGGAATGCTCTCAAACTAATTCCCAGAAGAGGGGTCAATTAGAAAACTTAACACCTAGAAATCCTCCTCCTCCAGTGTGTAACACAATAGGCTGGCTCTGGGGATCCAGAGCAGGGGTGAGGAGAGGGGGACCGACAACGTTGGGGGGCTGGGTCCGTCCTCTCCTGTCACCCTCCTCTCTCCCACTGCCCCATCCCCTGCAGTACCCCCTGCCCTCCTCACACCACTCTGTCTGGGCTCCTCCTCCATCTGTGCCTCAACCCTACCCACCATTGTACAATTTTATCCGCTCCAAAAGGCCCATAGTCTCTCTAGGACTCTTCCAGAGAGAGAATACTATAAAATGTCAGAGCAGAATAGAACCTCAAATATCATGTTACTCCCTTGCTTTGCATTGAGGAAACTGATTCAAGGAGATGATTAATCAACGTGTCCACAATCTCCCAGCCAGGAGGTGTAGAAGCCAAGATAAGAACTCAGATGTCTTTGCCCCCAGGTCACAGTGACTTGGCCTCCACTGCTCCTCCTCCTGCCATTGGCTGAAGGAAAGTGTAGCATCCTGCTTAAGACCATGGACTGCCAGGCAGAATCCCTGGGCTCCAATTTCAGCTCTGGCACTGGCCTCGAGTGCCCCAGCTTTCTCATCAGGAAAATGGGGATAAGAATAGTAACAACATCATGGGTTTTTGTAAAGATTAAAGGAGTTAAAGCACATTTAGAACAGAATCTGACATATAGTAAGTGTTATGTCAGGCTGATGTGGTTTGGCTCTTTGTCCCTACCCAAGTCTTATCTCTAATTGTAATCCCCACGTGTCAGAGAAGGGACATGTTGGAACGTGATTGGATCATGAGGGCAGTTTCTCCCATGCTATTCTCCTGATAGTGAGGGAATTCTCACAAGATCCTACGGTTTAAAAGTGGCAGTTTGCCCTGCTCTCTCTTTCTCTCTCTCCTGCCACCTTGTGAAGAAGGTCCTTGCTTCTCCTTAGCCTTCTGCCATGATTCTAAGTCTCCTGAGGCCTCCCGAGCCATGTGGAACTGTGAGTCAATTAAACCTCTTTTTTTATAAATTACTCAGTCTCAGGCAGTACTTTATAGCAGTGTGAAAATGGACTAATACCAAGGCTTTGCTATTTTAATAATTAATTTTGTCAGCCACTTAGTTGTGTCTGTGGGAAGAAGTCAGAAAAGTGCAGAAGTAGGCCAAGTGACTCATCAGAGGAAAAACAGGATCTTCCTCAGAAAGGAGGATGCCCAGCACATCCATCTTGGGAACATGGTGAGACCCAGGCCAGCCACCATTCATCCCTGAAGTATTTACTGAGCCAACAGAACAGACTGCAGAAATAGACGATCACATATACAGTTACTTGATTTACAACAAAGAGGCACCTGCAATGCATGGAGGAAAGACAGCCCATATATACTGCAGGGCAAAACTGCATATCAACATGGAGAAGCAGCCAATGGTGACCCCAACCTCACACCATACATAAAAGTAAATCCCAGGGGGAAATTAGACCTAAGTGAACGTTAAACAACAAAGCTTCTAGAAGGTAACATATGAGAGTATTCTCATAGCCCTGGAACAGTCCACATTTTCTTAACAGGACACAATAAGCAATAATCATAAGTAAAAAGATTGATAAATTGTACTTTATTAAAATTAAGAATTTCTCCACAATTAAAAAATAAAAATAAAAACATAACCTAATGTAGGAAGTAATATTCAAAAGAAAATAATTTCAGTGTTTCACAATTATTAGCTTCTATTACAATGTAAATAACTTACACACACAAAAAAATTAAGAATTTCTGTTCAACAAAGACACCATGAAGAAATGAGAAGGTATGCCTAAAAGACTCATACCAGAATATAAGGAACTCCTACAACTCAATAAGAAAGATATCAGTAACTTGGCAGAAATAGGGCCAAAAATTTAAACAGACACTTCACAAAAACAAATGTCCAAATGGCCAATACACATTTTTTAAAAAGTGTTCAACATAAATAACTAGCAAGGAAATGCATATTAAAATCACAATGATATACCACTGCACACACACCAGAAGAATAAAAGAATAATACCAAGTCTTAGCAGGGATATGAAAGAACTAAAACTTTCTCTCCTACGTTGCTAACGGGAATACCAATGAGCAGAATTTTAAAAATCTAATAACCAAGCAATTCAACTCTTAGGTATATACTCAACAAACATTTCTACATATGTGCTTCAAAATATCAGAATGTTCATTGCAGTCTTACTCCAAGTAGCTACCAAACTGGAAGCCATCTAAATATACATCAACAGTAGAATTATACATATGCTGAGTTGCATCTACACAATGGAATGTATATGGTAATGAGGATGAATGATGCAAAAGTATACACTGTAGCATGGGTGAATCTCACGAACATAAGGTCACACATAAACCAGATGCAAAAGAGCACATACTACAAGATTCTATCCAAATAAAGCTCAAAGAAGCAAAACAAATCAATGAGGTTAGAAGTGAGGATGGTAGTTCGTTGGCAGGGTGTAAGGACCAGAAGGGCCATGAGGGAAGCCTGTGAAGGGTGTTGGGTGAGTTCTACATCTCGTTTCAGGTGGTTACATGGCAACCACCCATGGGTAGTTACGTGGGTACATGCTCACGCTGAGAATTCCACCGAGCTATACACTTGTGATTTACACGCATCTCTATGTGTTATACTTCAATATTTTAAAATGACCTAAAAATGCTTTTCTGACCACCTGTATACAGCATATACAGCAGTAAACACAGTAGATGTGGCCTGGAGACAGTGTATATGTATATGTCACCTGTATGCAGGGGTAAATAAGGTAAATGTGGCCCTCCACCCAGTATTCCCGAAATGGGCAGAGTGAATGTAAGACAAGGAATGGGTGTCTGTGTTTGAGGGCAACTGTGGTGATAGCCCTCGCATTTGAAGGAGGCATTCTCGTTTGAAGAGTACTTTCACAGTCCTTCTCTTCTATGACCTTAACAACTGCATTATCTTTAACTTATCAGCTTTAATTAAACCCTTAAAGGATATGCCCCTCTCAGAATTTTACAACAAAAAACTGAGACCCCCAAGAAAAAAGACATGTCCAGGATAGCCCAGAATGTAGTGGCACTGTCAAGGAGTCCTTTGTGATGTGGAAACCAAGCATCTCACCTCAGCAGACTCTGCCCCAGAGACTTGGGGTCAGATCTCAGCTCTGCCATTTCTGGCATATGACGTCATCCAATTTGTCAGACCCCTTGTTTTCCTATCTGTGAAATGGGGATAAAAATACCTACAACAAAGAGTTGTTGCATGGCTCATTAGATGCTGCTATTTGAAAAGCATTCAGCTATTGTTACAGTAAAACAGGGAGTTTCCATGATTAGAAAAGCCATTTAAAGTGGAGCCATTTACAGGACCTGCCTTTCAGGAAGCAAATGAAGACCCTGGAGACCCTGACCACTGCCCCTATGAATGCCATCCACAAAGGCAATGGAGACTGGCTTAGAGGCCCCTGGGGAGCAGATATTGGGCTGTCCCCGCCTATTTGAAGGAAATAGTCTGTGCTGTCCTCTTCCTCAATCTTCCTCAACCCTAGCAGGGTCCGGTGGTTTTCGTCACCAGGTGATGTCCTGCAAAGCTGAAATTGGGGCCTTCCACCAGCCATGTGACATCTATCTAAGGTGAGAGGTTTTAAATTGCAAACACATGTCTGTGACCTAGCACAAGAAGTATAACCTGGCAGTAGTCCTCAAGCTCAACTGCACATTCAGCTCACTTGGGCTGATAGAGAGGCAGGCAGCTGCTCTCAGGTGAGGCGCAGGCATGGGACAGTTTTAAAGCAGCCCCAGGTGATTTGAATGTGTGCAGCCAGGGCTGAGAACCACTGGGCGAAGACGAGAAGAGGGAGAAGAGCATGGAGACCTAAGCCACCCTCCACTGAGGAAGCAGTAAGGAGCGGGAGCTGGAAGTGAGTGCACTCACTTCCTGGGGACAGGCTGGATCAGACCTGTCAACACTGGGAAGGTGTTGTAGAAGGTGAAGCATTGATTTTCCTTTTGTAAGGAGGAGTAGTTGCCGGGTGCCCTGACACTGTGTCCCAAGCAGCTGCCAACAACGTCTATCTCATTTCAAGTCTTGCAGGAGTCAGTCCCAAAACTGCAATGCCAAGGAGCCATCAGCTCTTGGCTTTCCATCAGTCCACTCAGTGTCAGCTTCAGGGAAGCCCCTAGGCGTGCCCTCCCCAACCTCACCTCCCCCCTCTCCATTCCGTTCCCCACCCTCCCACTGCACTCAGGCAGACTCTCCACTCACAGCAAGCCTGGCGCCAGCCTGTGATCTTCTCATCACCGCCTTGGGAGCAGGTCTGAAGCTTTCATGCTCCCTGGAGAGGAACAGCTCTCTCTGGCTAGTCCCAATGTCCAATCTCACTCTCAGGATGGGTTATTTTCCTCTGAGTCCCCTTTACCCTCCAAGTATGTGATGGGGAGGAACTAGTGGGGGGGGCCATCAGTGTCCTCAGCCTGCCACCATCAAAATGAAACAGGCTTCATCTGGTGCTAAGGCCGCCCATGGGAAGGGAGGCAGGAGGGGAAGGAGGGGAGAGAGGGAGAAGAAGAGCATGGAGACCTAAACCACCCTCCAATGAGGAAGCAGTAAGGAGCAGGAACTGGAAAGGGGATGTTCCCTTGAGGTGGACACAGGAACCAGGCACAGCTCAGGAGATTTGAGCAGCCCTGGACAGCTGTCTAGGATTCTGGAACCCAAAATTCAAAACAAAAGAGAAAGGGGGCTGCACCTCCAATCAGAGGAGTCCTGGAGTCACCTACCCACCCCAGGAAACTGCCATCTCCAGGCAGAAAACTTCAGAGCAGACAGAGGCTAAGGGAGGCAGGGAGGCCTCAGGACGGGAGGGATGACATGAGATAGGAGGGGACACAGGAGTTGTCTGGGGGCGGCTTCCTTCCTCTGAAGAAGCAGGGCTCTGGGGCAGGGTGGTTTGTCACTGACAGCCTGAAAAGCTGCTTTCAATCTTGCTGTCTTGGACATGTGCAGCTCTAGGGAATCCGACACAACTCACTGTAGAGCGACTTGTCAAAACAAGGAGCTTGATCAGGTGGAGCATTTGAGGGTGATTGTGTGTGTACATGTGTCTGTGCACTTGTGTGTGCAAGCACGTGTGTGTGTGCCCACATCTGTGTGGTTGTAGAGATATCAACATTGTCATTAACATCCAAATGGCAATTAAGTTGAAAGAGTGAGACTACAAGCAGAAGACTGTGGACCAAGTGGATCTGCCTGCTGAGGGTGCAGCCATTCCCAGTGCCCGTAGGATGGTGAGGCCACTCATCATGGGAGAGACAGGGGCCTGTACTGCTGCTGGGCTCCTTGATTTGATCTGAGCCAAGGAGCTCATGTTCTCTGAGCCAGTGTAGGAGAACAATCAGAGGCTCAGAGTGCTGAGTTCAAATCCTGTCCCTACCACACACCAAGCAAGAAACCTCAGGCAAGTTACTCAAGACCTCTGAGCCTCAGTTTCCTCATGTATGACCCAGAAAACAGCAGCTGCCTCCCCTACCTGGTGCAGTAGTGCAGATCAAATGGGACAATGTAGTTCCACAGAGGGTAAGCTGTGTGAAAAGAGCAGGTCACATTGATTCAGGGTGTACTATGTGCCAGGCACTCCTCTGCTTCCCACCAATTATTCCATCTTGCTCTTGCCACTAGTGGTCCTAGAATCCACCCCCCTAGCAGATGAGAGCAGACAACATGTGCAAAGTCATACAGCTGGAGGCAGGATTTGAACTCAGGCTTTAAACTCCAGAGAGCAGGCTCTGAGCCCTGGTCTCTATGCTCTCCCTGAATACGTGGAAGCTGTTGTTTCATTATGAATCACGTTTTCATTTCCATCAACTTGAGTGAGTATCGGCCTCTGTGATTTGGGCACAGATTGGGAACCTGATGGGGGCACCAGCTCCCTCGACACCAACAGAGAAGAGAGATAGATCAAGCTCATGGCACTACGCTCTGCTGCAGGCTGAGCGAGGTCAGAACCCAGGAGCCCCTCACTCTGAAGCACTTGGTGGCCCTTCTCCCCCACACAAGCAGGTCTGTCTTTACCATCCCGAGTGACAGATCTCTGGCTTCCAGAGGATAAATCCCATCCACACCCTCAGCCCCAGGTCAGAAATGTTCATGCCTTTTTGGATGTCACTTTTTTTTTATTATTTCTGACTTCTTTCCATTTATTAATAAAGTCTTAACGATTATTTCTTTTTAATCTCTGTAAAATAACAACACACACATGCAGTCACACATGGCTGGCTAGATACTTAAAGACAACTGTTGCCAAGATTCTAGTTTTTGCTTTAGTCATCTCCCAGCTGAGCTGCCGTAATTTGCTGTTGGCTGGTCCTTGCTCATATATCATAGCATTTGTCCTAATCAAAAGTTGCCCTTACATTTGACATCCAGCACGCCTGGGCCTCTCAGGTGTCAGAGCGATGCTAATTGCACCACTCATCTACTGGAGTTTGAGGCTCCCAATTGCCGCCCCAGTTTAAAGGACTTCTCATATCAACCCCTTGGAGAGAAGACTTAACCAACCTATCTCTATATTCCCCATACCTTGAGCTCATTAAAGTATTAGTAATGTCATCTGGTCAGCCTGTGCAGTTTTTCCATAATCGAGTCTTCAGACCGCTTACCTCCCACCTTCGCAATTGAAATGTCATCCATGCTCCATCTCTGCACTGGAGACATTCTCTCCATGTGTTCAAATTTCCTTGGCCTGGCCATTGTGTTGGCAATAGGTTAAGTGTGAAAGCAAGATCCATGGCTGAATATGTTGCTTAACAAAGCAATAAATCATATCATCTTACATCATACCCCGATCCCATACCTCACACTGCCCGGCTCCTCTGCAGACTCAGGGATCCCGTCTCTCAGGCATGCCCCAGGAAAGAAGAAGGCAATTTCTGCCTTTTGTTTAGCAAATATGATTTAACTTTTCCTGTTATGCGGTCAACACTTTATGTATGCTTAGCACTTGCCCCCGCCTGCCTTTATTTCTGGAGACCAAATGTAACAGGCTAACCAGAAGGACTGCAGGATGGGTTCGTTTCCTAGGGCTGATGTAATCAATCACCACAAACATGGTGACTTGAAACAACAAATTTATTGTCTCATGGTTCTAGAGGCCAGAAGTCTGAAATCAAGGTGTCCGCGGGATTGTGCTCCCTCCAAGAATTCCAGAGGAGAATCCTGCCTTGCCTCTTCCGGCTTCTGTCACCTCCTGGCATTCCTTGACTTCTGGCTGCATTACTGTACTCTCTGCCTCCATCCTCACTTGGCCTTCTTCCCTCTGTGTCTGTGTCCTTGACTTTTTATAAGGATGCCTATAAGTCACTGTGTTACACGAAAGGGGTCCCGATCCAGACCCCAACAAAGGGTTCTTGGATCTCGCACAAGAAAGAATGCAGGGCAAGTCCAGAGTAAAGTGAAAGCAAATTTATTAAGAAAGTAGAAGAATAAAAGAATGGCTACTCCACAGACAGAGCAGCCCTGAGAGCTGCTGGTTGTCCATTTTTATGATTGTATCTTGATTATATCCTAAAAAGGGGGTGGATTATTCATGCCTCCCCTTTATTGACCATATGGGATAACTTCCTGACATTGCCATGGCATTTGTAAACGGTCATGGCGCTGGTGGTAGTGCAGCAGTGAGGATGACCAGAGGTCACTCACGTCGCCATCTGGGTTTTGGTGGGTTTTGGTGGGTTTTGGTGGGTTTTGGCCGGCTCCTTTACTGCAACCTGTTTTATCAGCAAGGTCTTTGTGACCTGTATCTTGTGCTGACCACCTATCTCATCCTGTGACTTAGAATGCCTTAACTATCTGAAAACGCAGCCCAGTAGGTCTCATCCTTACTTTGCCCAGCCCCCTACTCAAGATGGAGTTTCTCTGGTTCAAATGTCTCTGATAATTGGATTTCGGCCCCACCCTTAATACAGAATAATTTCAGCTCAAGATCCTTAACTAAGTACATCTGCAAAGACCCTGTTTCCAGAGAAGGTCAGATTATGCGGTTCTGCGTGGACATGAATTTGAGGTGATGTCATCCAACCCACTACGCAGGATGTGGAAAGATCTGGTACTTTCCTCCCAAGATGCAAGTCTTGGAATGTCTGCTCTCCATGCCTGCCCTTCCTTCTCCACAGACAACTGCATGGACTTTCTTTGGTGGGTTATAAAAAAAAGCTTTTTTTAACTACTGGGCTTGTTATAGTCAAGTTTCAATTGGTATTAAAGGGGCAGCTGCTGTCAGTCTCTGACCTGTGAAATGGGGCGAGCAGTGTGACTCTCACAAGCAGTTAACCCAGCAAACCAAGGTGAAGCAGCTGGTGCCAAGCGCCGGCCCATTAGACATGCTCAGGCTATGGTAGCTCAGCCTCTGACCTCAGGTTCTTAGGCCAGGCACCCTGGCAAACTGAGGTCCCTGGAGATTAGAACAGGAAATCCAGGTGTTGAAGATGCTTTACCTGTAGAGTGTGGAAGAGGCAGCAAACAGTAGCTGAGTAGTGAGTAGTAACTGGGCTCTATTTCATGTCAGCAACTCCTCTAACCACCTCCTCCCTCTTTCCCCAGCCCCCATGCTTCCTCAATTCATCCCTCCTCTCCCAGCCCTGCAGAAGAGAGAATATCATGTCCATTCTGCAGATGAAAATACTGAGGCAGGGAAAGTTAGGCGTAGGTGGCTTGGCCAATGTGTATGTTAAAAACTTGTGGATGTGGTTTCATGTTAGGGGCCACAGTGGGACATTTCCAGCTTGTTCTAGGGTCTGGGTGGGGTGCCAGATTATCAGTGATCCCCCAAGAGAGATGAATCACAGGATCAAAGAGAAGTGTCAACATCTGATTCTTTCTGCTGAGTTTTGTCTGCAAAGACCAATGTACTCTGAGTCTAAGGCTGGTCTGATAATGTCAAAATGGCAACGTGAAATGTGGAAAATGAAGTCAAACCAGTTATTTGCTTACACAAGGTTTTTTTTTAATGTGAGCTTAACCTATTGTTTCTTTTTTAATTTAGTCTTATCTATTTATACATGTAGACACATGGCATTAGAGGGTGGTAGCCATGCCTTAAAAATAGCACTGCACCCGGAAGAGAAATGTCTTCTTATGGGGTCTCATGGCTTTCCTGAATACAGAAAAATTCTGGACAATTCTCTGGCTCTCAAAAGACTGAAAGTACTTGGTTTAGAGATTTTTTTATTGGAATCCTTTTTAAGCCCAGGCAGTTTGGTGGTGTACGGGTGGCCCTTTACTTACCACCTTCACTTTGACCTGTTTCAGCCCCAGTCACAGCTTCTTTCTTATAAAGATTTCAAGAAACTCAACCTCAGCAAGGGGCTGTGGGAGGGTCAAAGTTCAATCTGCCAGAATATTTCCTTTTTTTCTTTCCATAGGTTATTGGGGTACAGGTGGTGTTTGGTTACATGAGTAAGTTCTGTAGTGGTGATTTGTGAGATTTTGGTGCACCCCTCACCTGAGCAGTATACACTGTACCCTATTTGTAGTCTTTTATCCCTTGCCCTCCCACTCTTCCCCCTAAGTCCCCAAAGTCCATTGTATCATTCTTATGCCTTTTCTGCAGGAATATTTTCAATCCTGAACTCAATTAAGTCAAGCTGCTCTCCAAGAAGCAGTCAACTCCACTTGCATTTGTTTTCCTGTGGGTTCTGTAACTGCTCATTACGTGTGAGGAGAGGCAAGGGCCTGTGTATAAACATCACAGCTGAACAAGGAGCATATTTCTTTCCACCTCTCTAAATCTGTACCCTTCTCCTTCTCACTAGTGCTACAATTTCCTCTGGCACTTGAGACAAGCATATGTTATTTTCAGTTCCACAACTTTTGAGTTCTCTATATCACTGCACACAAGGCCCAGGCGTTGCAAACATAAATACACGTGGGCGTCTGCATTTCAACCACTGAACTCTCACCGCTTTTTTCTTTTTAAGTGCAACGTAACTCAAGTGAATTGTCACCATGGCCAAGCAGCATGACAGAGTTTTCTAGCAAAGTCAACATTTTTTCCATCTCAAACGTCCATCCCACTCCCCAAACTCCTACCATTTGCCATACACACCCCGCAGATTAGCAAATGCTCAAACCAGGTCCCGTAGGCAAAATTCTTTAATGATCCTCTTACTTTCTTACCTGCTGATAAAATAGCCCAATAAGTAAATACACAAACTGGGCTTTGCAAAGACAGACCTTCCCCAACAGAAACTTATTGCAGCAACATAAAAACCAATGACAAGCTTGAGTTTTGTGAATCCTCTCATAGTAAACAAGAGATCATTTGCAAATTCAAATGTGCTGGACAGGTTGGCACCCTTTCAGGTAGCAGTGCATTTAGGCCAGGTGCCAAGCTGTGGGAAAGGAGGTTTTTTAATACCCACCCCCATCCAGGCACTGTCATCTGAGGCATGTGCTGGGGGTTGGGGGCTGGGTGGCATGACAGCGGCACACGGAGACAGAGAGACAGATGTTGGATTTTTCCTCCAGATCCTGGAGAATTTGCAGATGCCCTGGCACATAGGAGATGATGGAGAGTAAGACTGATGATTATAAAGCGGCAACTTCTATTTCATATGTGCTTCCTACGAGCCATCCACCTCTCTCATTTTGGTTATAATTCTCTCCACTTACCAGACAGGGAAACTGAGACTGAGGCCAATAAAGCCTTTTGTCAAGATCACCCAACAAAGCCAAAATCCTGCCCATGTGAGTCCAAGACTGTACACCTAATGCTGCCTCCCAACAAAATATTTGGTTCTATCAGGTTCTGTGTACACTTTATATTAGTTATTTAATTTAACCACAGGATAGATATTATCAACACTTTACAGATGGGAGAGTAAAGCTCAAAGAAGTTAAATAACTTGCCCAGGGTCACCTAGATAATAAATGAGCAGGAGTTTGAACCAATGTCATCTAACTCCAGAGCGCGTGTCTCAAAGCACAAGGCTACAAACTTTTTCTATAATAATAGTAAATATTTGAGGCTTTTCAGTCCATCCAGTCACTGTCACAACTAGTCAACTCTGCCCTTGTAACTTGAAAGCAGCTGCAAACAGTATGTAAAATAGGTGGGCGTGGCTGTGTAAATAAATCACACTTTATTTACAACAGGCAGCTGGAAAGATTTGGCCTGAGGGTCATAGTTGACCGCTACCCTAAAGCCTGTCCGCAGCCATGTCACATCCAGGCTCCAGGCCAGGAAATGCTGGGCACAGGACTGCAGACAGAGAGACCAACGCATGGCCTGCACTTTTCCTGATCTCATCTCCTGTTACTCTTTCCTTTGCTTTCTCCAGTCTAGCTGCACAGCCGTCCCGCTGCTCTTCAAACATGCCTGGCATCCCACAGTCTCAGCACTTCTGCACTTGCTGTTGGCCCTGCCTGGAGCACCCATCCTTCCAGATTTCTTCATGGTTCATTCCCTCACCTCCTTTTGTTCTTTGCTCCACCTATGACTTTTCAGTAAGGCCTTCCCTTGACTACCCTATCAAAACTGGCCACCCACACCCATGGCAGCCTTTCCTCTCTCCCCTCCTTTCTTTTTCTCCATAGTACTTATCACTCTCTGAATAGCTCCATCATTTTACTAATTCATTTCACTCAGTTTCTGTCTGTACCTCCTACCACTAGAATGTAAACCCTGTGCAGGGTAGGGGCAGGGATAGGCATTCTTGTTTCTTGTTTTGTCTGTTTTGGTCACTGTACTATATTCCCAGATCCTAGAGTAGTTCCTGGCGCACAGTGAGTAACCACCAAAAACGTGGCTTACACCTGTAATCTCAGCACTTTGGGAGGCCAAGGTGGGTGGATCACTTGAGGCCAAGAGTTCGAAACCAGCCTAGCCAACATGGCAAAACTGTCTCTACTAAAAAATACAAAAATTAGCTGGGCGTGGTGGTACACACCTGTAATCTCAGCATACTTGGGAGGCTGAGGCAGGAGAATCACTTGAGCCCAGGAGGCAGAGGTTCCAGTGAGCCTAGATCGTACCACTGCACTCTAGCCTAGGTGACAGAACAAGACTCTGTCTCAAAAAAAAAAAAAAAAGTGTTGGATGACTTGATAAGTTAGGGACTGATGAGAACCCATCCTCAGAGCAGGCAGGACATGGTGGAGCTGCCCTGAGTTTGGGACATGGCTGTGACAACTTCCAGATCCACAGGGGCATTGCCCCCAAGATGGAGCCAGGGGCCCCAGCACCTCTCAGCCATTCAGCAATGTCCCCATTGGCCATACAAAGCACAGTGGCAGTCAGGGTGGAGCAACAGCAAAGCAAAGCCATCTCCATGAAATGTCCCAGGCTTCACCTTCTTTGTGCTGACCTCTGTCCAATGTTTCTGAAGCCTTTTGTACTCTCCCATCCTCTGTGCACAACACTATCTTTCTAGAGGTGAAACATTCACTGGACACCCTGTTCGAGGTAGTGGAGGAGTCAGAGGCAGGCTTGGAGATGCTTCTCATCAGCCCTTGTTGGCCCTTCTCTGCCAGGGAGGATGGAAGGAAGCCATTCGGGGCTGTAACCCGACACTTTGTTTTATGAATGAACTAATTTTCCGTAGGCACCTTCAGACTGAGAAACATCCCAGTGGTGGACTAACCTTTAACATTAGGTGTAATTAACAATCAGCCATGTCACATGACCCAGGAAGTGCCAGAGACCAAGGATCATAAACCCCCCACTGCAGGCTGTCTTCCATTGAGAATTCCCCACAGGCAGTGCTGCCCTGAGACCTGGAAGGCCTGGCAGTGAATGTGTAATGCATGGGGCTTAGGATGGGGCTGGGCACCTGCCACAACCATACGTGGCCTTCCAAAACCAGAGCAGGTGAGCTGGACCAGAGCCAAACTGCCAATTAGGCGTTTTTTACTACCTTTACTTATGACATGGTCACTGGCCTCTGAGGATGAAATCCCAGCCCATGGGCTGAGAGCTCTCTGCATGCCCAAGATTGTACACAGCTCTTCACATACAATGTCTCCTTGATGTGTCACAACAACTTGTGAGCTCCATGTGAAAACTGAGGCTCATATGTTCAGTGATTTGTCCGAAGTCCCCAGATAATAAGTGACAGGACCGGAATTTTAACTGGCTCCGAAGCCCATCTGCATAATCACAATATTGTAGAACTTCTTAACTTGCCTTTCTGAGCAAAAATCAGAGTTTGTATATGTGCATGGAGTGGGAGTTTTGTCGTCGTTTAACCACAAGAATAAAACAATCTCTTTCTGTCCATGGGGGTAGAGCTAGTATTTTCTTTCCCAGAGCTGAGTATAAAATTGAGGTTAGGGGAAAAGGGGGATTGCTAAACCACCTGGGGACCCCATGCCAGCTTCAGGGGCCTCCCTGTCCAGCCACAGCCCCCATCCCTAACTTAGGAGAGGCCCTACCTGGAACAGAGTAGTCTTCCATGGAGTACAGTGCACCCAGCCCTTTAGCACTGCCCTTCCACTGGGAAAGTTAAAATAAGAGGTAATATGGAGGATCCTCAAAAAATTAAATATAGATCTAGCAATTTCACTTCTAGGTATATTCGTAAGATAGATAGGTAGGTAGGTAGATAGATAATAGATGATAGATTGATAAGATAGATGATAGATCAATAGATAATAGATGATTGATTCCATAGATTGATAGATGACAGATAATTGATAGATGATAATAGATGATAGATTAGATAGATGATAGATCGATAGATAATAGATGATTGATTAGGTAGATTGATAGATGATGGATAATTGATGATAGATAGATAGATAGATAGATAGATAGATAGATAGATAGATAGATGATAGATAGCAGAGACTCAGATATCTATACACCAATGCTCATGGCAGCATTATTCACAACAGTCAAAAGGAGAAAAAAATCCTAAAAGTCCACTGATTGATAAATGCATAAAGAAAATGTGGTATACACAAACATTGGCATACTATGTGGACTTTAAAAAAAGAACACAATTCTGACATGTGCCACAACATGAATGAACTTTGAGGACATTATGCTAATTGAGATATGCCAGACACAAAAGGAAAAGATCATATGATTCCACTTCTATAAGGTACCCAGAATAAGCAAATTCATAGGAAGTAAATGTAGATTAGAGGTTACCAGGGACTGGGGAGGAGGAGAATGAGGAGCTGGAGTTTCATGGATACAGAGGTTCTCTTGGAAACATAAAACCTTCTAGAGATGGATGGTGGTGATAGTTGCACAAGAATGTGGATGTACCTAATGCCACTGAATTGCAGGCTTAAAAATGGTAAAAATGATAAATCTGATCAATTTTACCACACCTAAAAAACAGGTGGGAGGGGGGGTTCTGTCGATCAGCCTAGGGGAGTTGCAACAAGCTGGAAATGACGGTCAGAGCAGGTAGGTGGGGGCCTGGGAAGCTGACCACCTGCCCGCTGTGCTGTGCACCCTGAGAAGCATGACAGCCTCCCTGAGCTGAGCTTTGCCCGAGGGCCAGAAACTGTCCCCAGAGATCAGGAAGCCTTTGGTTACTTTCCTCTGAGTACACTGCAGAGGGAGAATGAAACTGACCCAGGAGGGCGGGACAGCCCCCTCTTGTTGCTATAACAATTGGCACCTTTTCTTTTCCACTAACTCGAGACACACTTTCTAAGCACTCACAACGTGCCAGGCACTCTGCTTGGTACCCGCACAGCACGATCAGTGAGGCACTCGCCCTTCCACCAACATCTCAGGTAGGATCAATGATGCCCATCACAGACAGGAGCAATGGAGTTCTGTGACTCTCCCAAGGCACGTTCACAGCTATCAGTGAAGCTGAGATTCTAAGGCAGGCCCAGTCTGCATCCAAATCCCACATAGATTCTTTTCACAAACCAGTATTTCAAAGAGAATATGAGAATCCCACTCAAAAGTAAAGATACTTGGGTGACAGAGCAAGACCCTGTCTCAAAAATATATAAATATATAAATAAATAAACATAAATAAACTGGGGCAGGGTAACATCAAGTATCTGAAAGGACTGTCTGGTCTTTGGGTCCTACAGTCCAGCGTTTAGCCCACACTCAAGTACAAATAAATGCCCAGATGGGGAACAGCCCCTGCCTCCCGGCAAAGTGCGGCACCACAACCTACCATTTCCATCTGGCCTTGAAATCGTTACCCCTATGCCACCTACAGAACAGAAGAAAGCATTGCCTGGATTCCAATCCAGTTTACGTTCCCTGCAAAGAGAGACGCAAGGACCCAAAGCCATTTGAGAAACACTATCAGCGCTATTGGGCCAGTCTGCTGTTTTCCTTCTTAGAGCCCAGCTCAGCCACTGACTTGCTGCTTGACCCGGGGCAAGTCCCTGGGCCCCCGTTGTCTCCATACGAGTACTAATGGAGTAGACCCCGTGACCCCAAGATCCCATCCAGCCTTGGTGTTCCCACGAGAAGCAAGTCACTACTTGATAATAGACATGCAGACGTTCCTTCCCCCTCCCGCAAGTCCCTTCCTCTGCACGACCCAGTGCTTCCAATCCCCTGCTTCACCCAGCCTTGGGAGTCCTGCTTCTCACTCAGGTCTACTCATGCAAGCAGCCCCCTCCCCTGTCTGGAGGCCTCCGAGAGTGCCTTCTCTCACGTTCGCTGGGCAGGCCCTGGGGAGAAGGGTGCAGCCTCCGTCTCTGCCCAGGGTACTTGACTTTTAATGATCCCTGGGCACACTTCCCCCACCCTGCCCCCGGAGACATTTCTAGAGTTGTTTTATGAGTGAGGTTGGGGAAATCTATTAATGAGAGCGGTAATTGTTACCTTTGGGCACCCAAGGCTGACTTACAACAGTTAATGCCTCAGATTCCAAAGCCATAAATTTCGGCTTTTCCACCATTTTGTCTGGAGCAAAACAAAACACAAGGAGATGACATATCCAGGGCTACAGATGTTTGGCTGCACAGAACATTTTTCTAAGATAGGGAACGGGGGAGATTAATTTAATTGACTATATAGCATCCCCGATGCTTCCTAAGCTATACACATCTGCATGGGGGTGGAAGCATTTGATGAATATCCACGTGTGTTTCTCAGGAGCAAGGACAATAGTACAGGGGGATAAGTCGGCCTCTGCCAGCCTGAGCTCTGTCCTGATAGGGTTGAGCATCTTGATCAGGGAGGTGACAAGACTTTCAAAGCAATGCCCTTCACCCATAGGGAGTGGCTGTGGGTCTGGAAGAAACGGCTCAGCCATCTCTTTAGAATTCCTCGGAAAAAAAAAAAAAAACCTTCAGAGATCACGCTGCGGTTACCCTGTTTGGAGGGTGAATGGAAGAGGCAAAGAAGCTGACCCCATTTTCCTTCCAAATGGGGATCTGGGGGAGTTGGATACTCAGAAAAGAATTCAGTATTTGGGATTCATCCAGTCAGAGTTTCCAGAAACTCCTGTAAGAGCAATAAAGCCACAGTAATTTATTCCCAAAAGAAAAGAGAGAAAACAGCTACATTTCCTAAGACACAAGCAGAAAAACACAGCCTTCCCGCCACCGCCTCCTATGTCCGCTGCTAGAAGTCTGTCTTCCTACCTCGGCTCACAGATGGCCCCATTCCAGGCCAGTAAGTGGCCTTGGCATTACAGTCGAGGTCTCCAGCCCCACACACGCATCACACAGCCCTGGTGTCCTGGCTCCAACCCTCCCTTCCAGTTGCCCCATCAGAGACCTGAGGCCGGGACATTAAGTAGCACAACCCCAGTGCTGTTTCGGGTTTCATATTCAAACAAACCCCTGGGATTCCAATCATTCAACAAATATTTGCTCCATGTCTGCTAAGTGTAAGACGTAGTATGAACAGGCCTAAAGGAATTTCTGGCCCATTCTTAGGCCAGTTTTGAGTGAGAGTTCAGAAACAGCTTATCTCTGTCTCCTGTGTCAACTTTATTTTGTTTTTGTTTTTGTTTGTTTTGTTTTGAGTTGGAGTCTTGCTCTGTTGTCCAGGCTGGAGTGCGGTGGTACAATCTCTGCTCACCACAACCTCTGCCTCCTGGGTTCAAGCAATTCTCTCTCCGCCTCCAGAGTAGCTGGGATTACAGGCACGCGTCACCATGCCCAGCTAATTTTGGGGTCACTACTGTTTTATTTTATTAATTTTTTAAATTAATTTATTTTTTGAGACAAAGTCTCGCTCTGTCGCCCAGGGTGGAGTGCAGTGGCACGATCCCGGCTCACTGTAACTGGGTTCAATTGATTCTCCTGCCTCAGCCTCCCAAGTAGCTGGGATTACAAGCGCCCACCACCACACTTGGCTAATGTAGTAGAGACAGGATTTCACCATGTTAGCCAGGCTGGTCTCGACCTCCTGACCTCTGGTGATCCACCTGCCTCAGCCTCCCAAAGTGCTGGGATTACAGGCGTGAGTCACTGCACCCGGCCCCAAGGGTTACTACTGGATTTCATTCTTAATTCTAGCATTGCTTCGGAACTACTGCACTGTAGAAGGATGTAAAGTGATGACCCTTTGTTTTAGGGATGGGGAAACTAAACCCAGAGGTGCCAAGGTCCCCAGCTTACTGGGTCAGAACTGGCTCTTGAACCCAGCTCCCCAGGTCACTGCCCTTTTCCCTTCATCAACCAGGATGCTGCAGATTCGGGAGAGAAGACTCAACTCAGACATCCAAATTGCTTCAGGGCTCTCCTCCTCCCTGTTCTCTTCTCTGTTGTTGTCGTTGTTATTGTTGTTTGTTGTTTGTTTTCTTTCCCTCTCAGTCCAGGATGGAAGACAAGAAGGAAGCATCTGGCTCTAGAAGAGCCCCTGGCACCAGAACAGCCCCTCCTCCCACAGGGGAAATAATTAAAGACCTCTGCAGGGCACAATGGGAAGAGAAGGGTCCTCAGGCTAGAGTGCCCTGGGCTCTCAGGAGCCCAAGCAGAGGCCCTGAACAGGGAGGAAATGCTCCTGTGAAGCAGGGAGATGGGGTAGGGGGGAGAGGCTGAGAGCAAGTTAATGACGTGCCCTGAGATTTCTGGATCAATTCCTCTGATATGCAACTAGGAACTTCCTCCAAACTAAATCGGTGTGAACCTTCCAGCCCATCATTCCCTAGAAGCTCAGACAGTAAATACAGTGCATGTGTTTACCATGCTCATGTCGTACACCCAAGACAGACCCTGCCAATCAACGGCAGCCTTCTTATCCACTGACTGGGGCAGTCAACACCAATGCGAGTTGGCATTTGAAAGGTAACTGCTCACTGTAGGGGCTATGGAAAATCTCCCTTACTTTTGGGTCCGTCTTGCTTCCCTTACTTTAGAAAATTACTGTACCTACACCACCTGTTTCTGATTGGGCTGCCAATCAAGGAACCACACCCAGTATCCCCCAGGATGGCCAATCAGAGTACTCTGTGCTCAATCCCTAGCACGCAATTGAAGAGGGTATGCTATCCCGAGTCTACCAATCAGTCTTTTTCAGGGATGAATAAGGATGAGGGAGAAAGATGGCAGTACCTCTCTGGGACTGGCCATGAGGAAGATACAAGCCTGAGGCTTGCACTGAGAATGAGGACACACTCAGGAAAGCAGAGCAGAGACAAGGGAGAGGGAGGAGCCCTGGTGACGTTGTTTAAACCCTGGATCTGGTTGGCCTGAAGTCTGGTCTGCCCCTTGAACTTCCCAGCTATGCAGGGCAACATAAATCCATAAATGCCATGGTCCTTGCTGGAGAATCACATAACTCTGCTTTGCCTCAGAGTCTGCCTGGGCTGAAGCTGGTGGGGCCTGGAACTGATGGGGCTGCCCTGTCCTGTCTTGCTCTGTGAGTGCAGCTGGCATCCTTACACCCTCTAAGCTCTTTTCACAAACTGGTGCCTCATTGGCTAGGAAAGAGCTTAGATGGCTCCATGCAGCCCCGTTGCAACTACTCCACTAACCGCCAGTCTGAGCAGCCCCCAGGCACTCCTCAAAGTTGAGATCTTTGCATGCAAAGTACCAACAAGTAGGCAAGGAAAATGTCAACCAGGGTAGAATCAAGTGTTATCTTTAAGGAAAATACAATTTATCGTTGGACAAGAAATAAAGATGGGCCAGGCATGGTGGCTCACGCCTGTAATCCCAGTCCTTTGGGAGGCCGAGGTGGGCAGGTCACGAGGTCAGGAGATCAAGACCATCCTGGCCAACATGGTGAAACCCTGTGTCTACTAAAAATACAAAAAAATTAGCCAGCCATGGTGGTGCGCACCTGTAGTCTCAGCTACTTGGGAGACTGAGGCAGGAGAATTGCTTGAACCTGGGAGGTGGAGGCTGCAGTGAGCTGAGATCTTGCCACTGCACTCCAGCCTGGTGACAAAGCGAGATTCCAAGAAAGAGAGAAAGAGAGAGAGGAAGGAAGGAAGGAAGGAAGGAAGGAAGGAAGGAAGGAAGGAAGGAAGGAAGGAAGGAAGGAAGGAAGGAAGGAAGGAAGGAAGGAAGGGGAAAGAAAGAGAAGGGGGGGGAGAAAGAGAGAAAAAGAAGGAAGGAAGGAAGGGAGGAAAAGAAAAAGAAGGAATAAAGAAGAGAAAGAAAGAAAGAAAGAGAAAGAGAGGGAGGGAGGGAGGAAGAAAGGAAGGAAGGAAGGGAGGAAGGGAGGGAGGAAGGAAGGGAGAGAAAGAGAGAGAGAAAGGAAAAGAAAAGAAAAGAAAGTCTGATGGAGCCAAAGCCTCGTACTCCCGATGTAGCTGGTCAAGAGCTCACAGCTCCAGCTTGGGGATTGGATGGTGATCGTTCCCTGCAGCCGCCATCTCTCAAGATGCCTGCTAACAAATTTCAGGATGTTGCCCCATATCAGGCATTTCCAGGTACCCATTAGAGCATCTTACTGTGCAACCAAGTTTGAATGTGACAGAAAGAATTCACAGACATGATAGTGATGAACTGAACGCGGTAACTAATTCCTTCCCAGGAGAGAGGCACACAAACCCATGCTTGGGAAAGAGTGCTGTTTTAATTCCAAGTCTTCCTACATCCAAAAGAAATGAGATTCCCATCCACAGAGGTGTTCAACAAGAGGCAATAGGATTAGTAGAGGCAATTAAACCCTGAGTTAGCCAGTATTATTTGGGGTGCCAGGGACATAAACACAATAAAAAAGGGTGGATGAGGTATTTGTAGGCTTATTTAACAGATACTTTTGATGACTTTCAAGAATGGCTAAAGCCAGGTATACAAACAATGTCATGAGAATCCACCTCTCTCCATATCTAAACTCTTCTTTACCTTCTGATTGCTTCATTTTCAGTCTCCCCATTGACTGCTAATAGCTTCAAGCTTCATACTACCCAGAACCTCTAGCAGAGAAAATGTGCCTCATTCTCAACAGTACCAAGAAAAACCCCTGGATACAGCCTCGTCAGATGAGCTTGAGTCACCTGCCCTATCCCTAGAACCATTCACCATGGCCAAAGTGGAGTGGAATGCTCTAGATGAGGGAGTGATGTCAACCCACTCAAACCTAATGGATTGAGAATAGAAAGAGAATGAAGGTAAAATGAATTCTGAACCAAGTTAAAAAAATTATATCATTTACAGTTGCTTCCCACCATACTTAAAATCTATGACTTGGTTGGCATGATTCTTGACCAGTATTTAACCCATATGTGTGATGTTGCGCTCACTAGCCCTTCCTACATTCCTAAGACAGAATCTTCCAGTCGCTGACACACAGACACCTGGACCCAAATTGGATCAACCTGTATCCATCCAAGTTACGATAAATCCAAGGAAACACACAAACCCAAATGGATATGCCGAAGAAGCAGGCTTACCCCCAACACACACACACACAAAAAAAATCCTGAAGATTTCTGAAGTCATGGGGGTAGCTCAATACTCTGCCAGAAATTCCCCACCAGTCTTTGAGTAGACTTCAGTACTCTGTCTTATTTCCATTCTTGGCAAAGGGAAAAAAACTTTAAAACCACGCACCCTCCCCTCTCTCCACCAGGCACATTACAAGAACTCCTAGGTCCCAGCCCACTTCCACAAAGGTACTTTTCATCAGACAGTGAGTGACTTGGCCTCCTTAATCCCCAGATGCCCCCAAACCTCTTCACACTCCGAGATCCTCCATCCCAGAGGCACCAAAGGCTAGTCCCCTCCATTCTCAGCTGGACATTTGGCATCAGCCCGCCTCATTCATGCCAGGAAGACTCAGCCAATATGATAAGAGCACGCAGGACACTTGAGGGCATCGCATTCGGAGCTATAAGCTAAATGATGGAGTGCTAATAAGTCCCTTTTGGTCACCACTTTTGGCAAAGCCATCGTCTAAATACTTAGCAGCATCTGACCAACGAAATTACTGGTTCCTAGTACAGAAAAAAAGTACACGGCTACCCCACCCCAGCTTCCAGATAAATTCCTGCCTTCCATATCACCGACACGCCAGGGAAAAGGGAGAGAAATTCACAGGTGAGCAAGGCACCCTTATGAAGTGGTGACCTCAGAAAAGGCACCTGGCCAGAGAGTCCCCCAGAACTGTGAGCACCTGAATTCCAAGAGGTCTTGAAGGATCGTTGTGGAAATTCAGGGCTGGTTATCAGAACAGGGAAAAGGAAACTTCAGGCTATCCCGAGAGCAAAGACTAATTTGAAATCAGGAAAGACTCTTGGGGAACACTGGGAGAAGGAAGAGTCTTTAAGAAGATTCTCAGCCAGGTTGACATGAATCCCAGTGGCTATTCACCAGGTGCTCACCGTGTGCCAGGCCCCCCGCTCAACACACACTGGGCTGAGCCTAGTTCATTATTGCACAGCAGGTGATTGGGACTGTCGCTGTCCCATTTTGCTGGTAAGAAAACACAAATTCAGAGAGGTTGTTTACTTGCCCCGGGGCACACAGCACATGTGGGATGTGGCTGGAGGCTGTGCTGCACACTGCACAGCCTGCCGTTTCAGAAGGATTCTCTCCCAGTTACCTTGGCATTAGCTGTCTCTGAGGACCAGACCATTATTTCTGACCTGGGACTGCTAAGAGCCTCAAAGGTTAGAAGTTCTGCTCTTTTAATTACACGTCCACCTGACAAAAGTCACCTTAATTAGGAAGGCTCTCCCAAAGCAAACGCAGCTGGCAGGGCTGGGTCAAGCTGTCCCAGTGGATGGGTCTTTCCGATGCAAAGTTACTGGTCTTCCAGAATTTCTCCTGCATCTTTTCCTTCCCTCCCCGCTGCCCCACCATGCTGTAGTTCAGCTCTTCGTCCCTCACACCTGGACAACTCAACCTCTTCCAAGTGGCATCTGCCCCCAATCTATCCCCCGCTGTTGTAGCAGATCACTTTGCTGCTTTTATGCAGAAACCTTCAGTGGCTCCGCCGCTCCCAGGAAACTGTGGAGACCCCTCAGACCTGCACTCAGGACCTGCTCAATGCAGCCCTCACTTCCTTGCCAACCCCACTCTCAGCCACTTTCCAACCCTGCTTCCACTCCCAGGCCCTGTTCCCTCCTGGAGGGCCACAGAGGATCCATCCTCCTGCCTGGAGCATGTGCTGACCACAGGGAGTCCTGAAGAGACAGCCACTTGGCAGAGGCACCCGCAGTTGCTGGAAGGGACTTCCACACACAGCCACCCCTTACACCCACTCTCCATTGTTCTTCAGAGCCTCTCGCCCAGAAGAACAGAGATTCGCAGGCCCACTTCGGGGCATGTCTGAGAATGTGGAAAGCCAGTCCTAAGGCACAAAGGAAACCAAGGCACAATTGGAGCTACTTTCTAGATCTCTTGTGATATGATTGTGCTGGGGCGAGGAGAAGCTTTGGGAGGGATGTCCCCACTCACAGAAAGGGAAGTTCAAGAAAGCCATCAGCCCTCCCTGCCTCCACATCCCCTCTTCCTCTCCATCCCTCCCAGAGTCCACGTTTCTGTGATTACTCCCCATACCATCCGGAAAGGCATCCCTCAACTTCCCCAAGGCAGTGTGAGTGTCCATCAAAGGCCTTCCCTGCCCGTGTCACAGCAAAATTGTGAGCAGTCAATGGTTGCAATTGCCATCACCATGAAGCAAGGAGGATCCATGCAGGGCCTGGAAGATAGACTCACCCTAGGTGCCCCAGAGGAAGATGGTCTACTCCATCCCCCTCCAAGCCACCTGAGGTTGCTGTGAGCACCTGAATGGGCTTCACCCACCAACTCCCAACCCTTGGGGAGGCCAGTGATGTGGCTGCTAGCTCCTTGCAGCAATGCAGGGATGACAGCTGAGTGGTAGGGTGTTGGCAAGAGAAAGGAAAGGCCTGGGTTGCTGGACCAGGGAGACAAGGACGAGGGTTTGCATAAGATCATCCCCTCCAAGGTAATTTTAGGGCAGAAGCAAACTCAGATGCCTCATTTAAAGCAGGTTTGGGTTCAACATTCTTTCCAGGCACCTTTGAGTGACTTGCTCTTGTCCCAGTGCCATTCCTACTCCCACCCTACACCCCCAGAAAGCAGCATGCCCTTCACAGCTCTGCCCTTCCAGGCACACTAGCCCACCCTGGCACCAGATGCAGACCTCCTGTGCCCTCCAGGATAGCGCCCTTGACCACACCTCTCTGCCTCTCCCTGCTCCAGAACCACCCCCTTCCCTTTTCTCCATCTACTTAAAGCCTTGGTTTCCTTCTGTGGCCTGATCCAAACCCAGCTCCTCTGTGGAGCCCACCATCATGTTCTACTCTTCCCCCAGTGAACTCTCCTTTGCCCAAATAAGCAGGACAATTAATTCCCAAGCTGTCAGGAAAATGCTTCTTCTCAGGAGAGAAACTCATCTGTGTATAAAAAGTCAGGTGCAAGCTCTGTTCATGACCGTGAACAAATAGGAAATAACCTAAGTGTCCATCAATAGGGGACTGACTGCTCCGTAAAATGGGGATTATCCATATAGTGGAATACTATACGTCAGCTGAAATGAATGCATCAGGTATTTGTGGGGCTACAGTATGGTAAATCTGTGTGTGTGAGAGAGAGACAAGGTTTCACTCTGTTGCCCAGGTTGGAGTGCAGTGATGCAATCATGGCTTACTGCAGCCTCCACCTCCCAGGCCTAAGCCATCCTCCCACCTCTGCCTCCTGAGTAGCTGGGACTGCAGGTGTATGCCACCATGCTCGGATAACTTTTCAAAAAAATATTTTGTAGAGATGGGGGTCTCCCTATGTTGCCCAGGCTGATCCTGAACTCCTAGGCTCAAGTGATCCTCCTGCCTTGGCCTCCCAAAGTGCTGGGATTAGAGGCATGAGCCTCCACACCCTGCCTACAGTATGGCAATTTTGATATAAAACACACACAAGGCAATGCTATGTATATAGGCATAGATTTGAATATAAGCATGGTTGAAGAGTCTGGAGGAATCTCCACCAATGTGTAACTGGTTACCTCTGGGGAGAGTACAATAGGAGTAGGCCTGGAAATGGAGGGCCAATGGATTTTAGCTTAATCTTTTAATGCTCTAATTTTTTAAGGCACATGTATTCATTGAATAACTGATAATATTTTTAAATGTTCTCTGGAGACTCCCATCTCTCACTTCAACTACAGAAGATCTGCCTTTAGCTTTGATCTGTTTTGCTTCATTATATAATTTCATTTGGGACAAAAAAAGAAGGAAAAAAAAGGAGGGTTGTTCTGATTTTTGGAAAAGACTGCCCTCTGGCTTTCTTCAGTGTGCCTCCTCCCAGGGCCAGTGCCATACCCAATCTGGTTTATGGGCATCATGATCCTTCCCCCATCAGCCTTGAAGCCCATGAGTTCAGGGACCATGCTTTGTGTCCCTCTAGTGAGGTCCTATGATGTCCCATCTTACCCCTTACTGGCAAGGAAGACAGACACAGCCTAGGGAACCCCTACAGTGGTGGAAGTGGGTTCCTCTCACCCACAACCCACAACCACAGTGTGTGCCCCAGCCAGGAGTAGTCCCAGAAAAATAGCTCAGTCCAAGGTAATAGTGAACCCAAGAGACACAGAATCCACCCTATTGACAAGGAGAGCAATCCAGGGCAGAGTAAAGCAAGCAGTAGAGGTTGATGAGCCTAGAGCCCCATAAAGAGCAGGCCTCAGTAACCCCAGAGCCAGCCAGTGATCAACTGTGGTCAGTTTCTGCAGACCTCTTTAGCTGGGAGGAGGAGAAGGAGAAGGGAGGGAAGTGGATGGATGGCTCTGTCGCCTCCTAGCATAAACTTGACCTAATACGAGGGGAGCCTCACCCAGAGAACCTGACAGTCTTTGATTCTAGTCTATGGTCACAACAAGTAAAAAAGAGAACTCAATTTCTCTTTGATTGATACCTCTGGCATCTCAGCCCCACTCTACTCTATATTCACCCTTTTCCCACTGCACCCCTTTCACTATGGTTCGTGCCAGTGGCCGCCATGTTGCTGAGTCGGCACCAAGTCTGTGTAGACATGGTCAGCGTGTCAGCCTCCTCCTCTCCCCTACCTAGGCTCCAGGATCCATGCTCCATGCTCACCCCACTGGGATTTCAAGGCCTGCCACCAGCTGTGTTTTTTGAACACATGCCTCAGAGACTTCCAAGTCTCTTGGGAGAGACCACTATTCAACCACCTTAGAATATAGATCATTAAAATTGTGTACGTGATCATGGGTCACCAGGGAGCCAAAAGATGCTACTATAATTTGGATTTGAATTCTGAAATGAATTGTTCAGGATATGGAAGGTGTAAGGAAGACTAGCACAACTCCAGAATTTAATTGGTGTTTTTTTTTTTTCTCTTAACTCAGAAAAACTACTTTCTGTGCAATATGGCTCTTGTTGATTAGAATGAAAAGTTTCCACCCCACCTACCAAGACCACCAAGGAAAAGAAGGCAATTAACTGTCTATGCCAATGAATGCTCCAAAGGCAGAGGTGTCAGGAGCCGGAAGGAAAAATCTAATTGAGCCCCACCTTTTTTGTTGCTTGGATTTTTTGTAAATTTCCATAGCCCATTTTAGAGTCTACAGCACATTCGCTCATCTACCCATCGAGTGAGAAGCTTCACAATTGTGTCCTGAATTTTGGTTGAGTTAATAATACATGAAAATATTTCTTTTCATCTTTCTCTTAGTGTGTACACTATACTTTTTCCAAATCCAACCTAATCCAATTCACCACATTTTACTGATCATGACCCTCAGTCCCAGAGAGAAGTGTGGGCTATCCGAGATCATACAGCCATCAAATGGCATGGCCTCTGCCCTGTTTGTGTCCATCACTTTCTACCATACCAGTTTGAAGTATTTGAAGCCTATTTCAAAACAACCTGACTCTTCATTCCACATTTCCCATATGTAGAAGTTGGGTTATAAGCAAAAAACAACACTCCTGATACTGTTGCCTTCCCCCTCCCCTCAACCCACATTTTCTCAAGTGTACTAAAGCTGCTCATTTTAAAGCATGGGCTGAAGATTATCCCAAATAATTTTTAATTAAAGATCATCATGTAAAGTGTATCATTTTGTGAGTCTAAAAGCGATTAACTACATTAGGGATTTTGGTGACACATGTCACAATTAAGTGTTTTCAGTGTTGAGCCAATTAAGGGTTAACAGGCTGCAAATACCATCTTTGCACATTTTTGCTTAATGAATTCGTAGTAGGAAACTATTCTCATTAGGTTAATTTGTCAACAGAATCAAGTTACATCACCAGGATTTTTCTTTGAGTTCACAAATTTAAGTGCCTTTATATCATGGTGCACACTTTTGCATTTGATTACAGCTATTGGAATAAAACACTTTTCCATGAAAAGGAAGAAAGTTGATCAAAGATTTTCAGGTCTCAGTCTTAATTCTCACCTTCTAGACATAGGCATGTTTATGTCGTTTTATCGAGCTCTCCAGGGCTTTCCGTCTGTATTTCCCTAGTAGGTTGTCATGCCAGAGAGTAAAACACGCATCTGTGTACTTGTAGAGGGAGGGCTTCAGCCCCTAAGATGGGTGTGCTGGCCGCAGGGAAAACCATTCTCCTCCCTGCACTCACGCAGCCAGAGAGAGCTGCTGTTGCTTCTCTCAAAAAACTTGAAAAAAGACCCAGCCTTGCTCCAAAAGTCTCCCTCTTCCTTCTGATAAGGTTACTATCATCTTGGCAGAAGAGAAAACAGGCTTTCTCACTCCAAGGCTGTTGACACACTAATTAGTCCATTTACTGGGGGAATAAACCTCCAATCATATTGTCAAGCCTCTTCTAGGATGTGAGATATCATTCCCCACCCAGAGCTTTGGGTACCATGTTGCTGTGGTCTTAGTTATATCCCAAGCAAGTGCTTGTATTGTTCTCAGTAGCAAACGGAGTGGAAACAACTTACATGTCCAATAATCAGGAGCTGTGTGGCAAAGCTGCATTATGAATAGAACATGAAGAAGCTTTTAAATATAATGACATGACTCAGGACTATATGTATTGGCATGAAAGCGTGTCCACAATGCGGTAACAACTGACAAAAGCACATTACAAAGTGCTATGAACGTAGCGCTAACATACATTTTTGAGTGTGTATATGTGTGTTTTCATATACCAGGAAAATTCTAGAAGAACATACTCAACTCTGGTGGTAGGGGTTATCTCTGGGAGCAGGTTTCAGGCAGTTTTTACTCTCTTCCTTGACTTTTCTCTTATACTTTCTGATTCTGTATGATAAGTATATATTCCTTTGGTGATCAGAATGAAGCTATTTTTATTTGGGAAGGGAGTAAGCCAGTGAGTGAGTCCCAGTGGCTTAGGGGTCAACATGGGAGGGAGAATCCACAAACCCTAAGATAATAAGATGCTAAGAACAAAAACCAATGTGGGCCAGGTGCAGTGGCTCATGCCTGTAATCCTAAAATTTTGGGAGGCCGAGGCACGAGAATCGTTTGAGGCCAGGAGTTCGAGATCAGCCTGGGCAACATTGATGAAACCCTGCCTCTACAAAAGATACAAAAACTAGCCAGGTGCGGTGGTGCACACCTGTAGTCTCAGCTACTCAGGAGGCTGAGGTGGGAGGATCACCTGAGCCCGGGAGGTCGAGGTTGCAGTGAGCCAAAATCACACCACTGCTCTCCAGCACAGGCAACAGAGTGAGACCCTGTCTAAAACAAACAACAACAACAATGAAAATACAAGTGTGGAATTATAGCACCCTGATTTTTTCATCCATAAAAGTTACTTTGACTGACCATCCCCTTACACAAAATGACAAGTTTGGGTGGAAGGGATTTGATCTGGGTTTAGTTATAAGTAGCCTTCTCAAAATGTCATTGGCACACAACAAATGGGGGGAAATGACATGATACTGACCAACTATTTATTTGAATGTTTATCACTCCATTCATTCCATAAGCAGGGACTAAGCACTCACCCTATGCAAAGCTCCTTCCTTGGAGTCAGAGCCAGGAAGATGAATCAAACAGGCCCTGCCCTAGGTAGCCCATAGTCCCATCCTAAGGCTCCATAAGCAAGTGGAGAATTTCCGTAAGTGTGGGACAGGCTACCTAGGAGAGAGGTCAGCATGGGTTCCTGTGGATGCACAGAGGCAGAACCAACTTAGCCTGGGATGGTAACAGAAGGCTTTCTGGAAAAGGAGTTCTAAGGTAAGACCTGAAAAATCAAACTGGCCCAGGCAAAGCGTCGGGAAGGGGTGACACACTGTCCTCTCTTAAAAGTGGAGCTAGTGACAATTCCAGCTACCACTACACATTCTGCCAATGCTGTGCTGAACTGTGGCCAGGGGCTGGTAAGAGAGGCTTTCTTGTGATTGTAGAAGCAGAAGGACTGCAATACAGGGCAGAATCTGTACTCACTCTAAAACCTGCCCAGGAAATTGCTCTCTTGAACAAATCCCTGCTCTTGGCTCCTTTATCTGTGTGTATCTCTCCCTCATAAAAGCAAAGTGCAGAAAAAATTTTGAGTATTCGGACTTTCCAGTCTAGATTCTGGGTTAACAGGAGGTCGCTGTACATGCCTAGTGACTATGTGGGGCCTCACCCATCCTCCGAATGCCCTGTGGCACGTAGAAGCTGGTCCTTGACCTACTTCGTCCATAGATAGGAAAAGCAGAAGCTGGTAGCTGACTCTCTCTCCAGATCAGGCAACCTCCAAGCTCTTAACGTCTACCTGAGAAACATGTTCTCTGCCCACTGTTCCCTGATATGGGAGATGTAATACTAACTGCTGCAATATTTTTTGAGCATGTACACGTGCCATGTGTGTTACTAACCTTGTCTGGTTTAATTTAACGCTGTCCTAAATCTAAGACGTAGGTAGTTATCCCATTTTACGGATGAGAACGCTGAGAGTTAAAGAGGTTGAGTCACCTAGCCAATGTCACATATGATAGAGGCAAGATTTGAACCCAAACCTTCTAACAGCAAAACCAGAATAGTGCCTCACAGGCTCCCACCCCTGCAGGCAGCCTGGGCTCCTCCCCAACCCCTGAGAAGTCTGGACCTAGTGGGTGAGCAGCACCAAGCTGAAGTTCATCCCAGACCCTCAAAACAACACCATGCCTGCTTACTGGGCTCTGAAAGCTCCGCAATCTGGAGCACCATTTTTAAATCACAATGGTCACCTATTAGTTGGTTCAAAATCTACCTTTTTAAATGAAGGAATGGAATAGAATGGAAGGAAAAAACTAGATCAATGCAAGCAGCAAGGGTAAGTTTTGTTTCAGGACATTTTATTTCAATTTTGCACATGTGTTTGCAGGCCCATGGGGAATGGTTGCCAGATTGGCCTGTCATGCTTCAGCCCAAACCAGAAATCCAGCCCAACCTTTGCTTACCAGCTCCTACATTCTGATAGGCAGCCACATCCCCAGGAGCAAAGGGCACCTCTTTTCAAGCTGTGTGCTAACAGGGCTGGGTCTCCCCAGCAGAGGCACCCCTTTCCTCATGCAGGGGCACTGCATGGGTGAATGGTGTCTGTGTGTGCATGGGCTGGACACTGTCCATTTGGCTACACCCCACTCACTGTCCATTTTGCACCCTTCTCTGGATGCTCTGGGCAGTTACAGGCTGACCCCTTCAAATGCCGTCTCCTTGGATCTTTGGTTGGGTTTGCCCAGCGGATATCCCTGTTTGAGATCAGGAGACTGTTTCTCCCCACTCACTCCTGGCTTCAGCACAACACGCCTGATAAAGGCTGTTCCTCCCAGGACTGCAGCTCCTCCCACGGCTTCAGCTCTCAGTGGGCCCCAGTTACACCATCCTTCATCTTGTCCCTTCAGCCCTAAGGGTGGTAACAGCTTCCCATCATTAGCTTCCCATCATTGCTAGACTTCGGGTGCCTCAGTAGGCATTGTTTGTTTCCTTAACCCAGCCTGCACCTCTGTGAGTATCCCTTCAATAAAATCCCTTTATTTGAACCATTTGAGAGAACTCTGTAACCTGCTGGGACCTTGAACACCACTGATCCAATGTGTGTGTCTATCTTGCTGTGGGTTACAATCAAAACAGTTTAAATATCACTGACCTAGAGAAATTCTAATGCAAAACACCCTGGGGAATGCAGGCAGCCTTGGAGGTGGGGACAATGGCTTCAGTGGGGAGCCCAGGAGTAGAGAATTTGGGGTGGGGAGCACTGGGCTAGGAGTCAGGTCCGATGGGGCATCCTCAACCTCAGTTTCCTTGGCCAGGATGTGGGCACTAAGCCCCATCCATCATTCATGGGCTCCAGCTAGTATGAATAGTCTAAGATTGTTTTGGAAGCTGACTTGTTTGTCTATTCCAAGGCCCACATCTGTGAACATCATACATATTTTTAATCTAAGAAAATATCAGAAGGACATCTACAACTTGCTTAAAGGAATTAATAGTCACTCCTCAACCTCTTCCTCTGAGGATCAAGTTTCTTTCATATCATAGTGACCACTTGCTAAACCCACATTACATCGCATTTGTTCCCTCTAATTCCCCAATTATGAGTCATTGTCTTCCCCTGAATATTTTTATACCTAACTCATGATCAAACTGTCTTGCCAAAATTGTAAGCAAAACCTGTTCGCAGCCACCCATCAGGGAGGGAGGCAGGCCTGGGGGCTGTGGATAAATCCCACACATTCTCTTGATAGTCCCTGCGCCCAAGTCCCACAGGCCACAAGTGAAAAATGCTCCTGGGGGAAGAGGGTCCCCCTCCCTGGCCCACTCCCACTAAGGGTGTATTAAGAGCCAAGCACAAAGTCATGCTGATGGTGAAATGCATATAATCAGATCATCATGTGGATGGCATTCTCAATTTCCCCAGAAGTCTCTGGATTTTCCAACCACAATGGTAGTGTGGCTCCCTATCAAATGACCACGCACACTGCAATGCAACTAGACTTTGTTGCCCTGTTTTGGAAGGGGAGGCCTGTGGTTGTGACAGATAGACACTGTCAAAAGCAAGAGGGGCAGCATACCAGCTAGCCTGATGTGGGCCAGGATCTCAATACTCTGTTGATGGTCCCCAGCCTGGACCTGGACTGGAACACAGGGCACAGTGGAGAGACACACTTTGGCTTCAGGGGAACCTGAGTGGAAATTCTGGAGCTGCCATTTCTTAGCCATAGGATATTGTAGGTCCATCCTTTAACCTCTTTGAGCAGCCACACCCCCATCCTTAAAACCAGGATGAAAATACTTGCTGCAAAAGGTTACAGTGAGAGTTAAATAAAGCATTATGTGAAAAGTACTTAGCACCTAATAGACACTCAATAAATATTTGTTACGATGTTGAAGCATGCAGACACTGGTGTGAACCTACCCGTAACCAAATCTTTACTCTGCCATTTACTAGCCCTGGGACTAGGGCAAGCTACTTAATCCTGTTGAGATCACATTTGCTCATCTGAAAAATCAAGAAAATAATAATACTTACCTCCCAACTTCCCATAGTGGCCTTAAGGAATAACTTCATTAAATGTGACAAGTGGTTAAATAATGAAGTTAATAAATAACTTCATTAAATGTGACAAGTGGTTAAAAAATACATATATTCTACAATATGTATATTGTAAAATAATGCTCATTTTTAACTTATTCTTTTGGAATAGTTTCAGACTTACAAAAATTTGAAGGAGTAGCACAAAGAATTCCCATCCACCTTCTATATACCATCTTCCCCAAACCTTAACATTTTGTCCCCTGTGCATATCATTTTCTCTCTCATATATACAAACATAGCTGTGTATAAATTCAATTTTTTTCCTGAAACATTGGAGAGTAAGGCAGAGCCATCATGGTTTTTTTTCATCTCTAAATACTTTATAGAGTATATTTCCTAAAAGCGAGGACACTCTCTTACATAACCATAGTGCAATTATTGAAATCAGGAAACTGACCTTGATAAAATAGCATCATCTAATCTTACTCAGATTTCACCAACTGTCCCACTAATGTTCTTTTCCTGGTCCAGAATCCAATCCAAGATGACATGTTCCATTTATTTGTCATGTCTCTTTAGTCTGCCTGAAGCTGGTGATCTTCAGTTTTTCCTTTGTCTTTTATGGTCTTGATTATTTTGAAAAGGAAAAGCAGTTATTTCGTAGAATGTCCCTCAGTTGAGTGGGTCTAATGTTTCTCATGATCAGATTCAAGTTAGGCGTTTTTAGCAGGAACACCATAGTACCAGCAGGAATGTTATGCCTTCTCAGAGCATCACACTGACACCTATGCGGTGTTGATTTGTCCCTGCAACTGGGGATGTTAGCTCCGATCTTGGTTCATGTGGTGTCTGTCAGGTTTCTCCAGGGTGGAGTTACCTTTTCCCTTCCATCATTCATAAGTATCTTTTGAAGAGAGACTTTGAAGTTAGGTAAATATCCCATTTCTCATCACAGTTTCAACAAATGATGTTAGCATCCATGGATGATTCTGGCCTGAAACAAGTATTACTGGAGTGGATGCCAGTGTTCAACCCCATTGCTCTTTCTTCATCCATCATTTAAAAGCTACTGTATTAAAATGCTCCCTCCCTTTATTTATTTATCTCAGGAGTATGAATTCATAGATTCTTATTTCTGCCCCCTGAGCTTATGAATTAATTAAGATAAATGTGACCGGGCACATGTCTGTAATCCCAGTACTTTGGGAGGTCAAGACAGGAGGATCGATTTAGTCCAGGAGTTAGAGACCAGCCTAGGCAACATAGGCAGATCCCATTTCTACAAAAAATAAAAATAAAAAATTCGCCAGGGAAGGTGGCACGTATGCCTGTAGGCTCAGCTACTCAGGAGGCTAAGGTAGAAGGATCGCTTGAGCCCAGGTGGGTTGAAGCTGCAGTGAGCTGTGATCATGTCACTGTACTCCAGCTCCCCTGGATGACAGCAAGACCCTGTCTCATAAACAAACAAAAAAGATAAATATTAGAGTTTACAGTTGTAAGAGTGTCCCCTCCTGCCATCAATGATACCCATTTTCAATTACAATGATGACCAATATTTGCTATACACTTGTCATGTTTCAGGCAAATGCTAAGCATTTAATTCATATTATCTCATTTAATTCTTTCAATGACCCTACAAGGTAAGTCCCATTATTTTAGATGAGGAATCTGATGCTGTTAAGAGACTACTATGGCAAAATCAGCAATATAGCAGCTGCTATAAACATAACTGTACAAATATCTGTTTGAACCCCTGTTTTCAATTCCTTTGGACATATACCCAGAAGTGAATTGCTGGATCATATGGTAATTTTATGTTTAGTGTTTTTTTGTTTTTGTTTTTGTTTTTTTAAGAACCACAATACTGTTTTCCAATAACCGAGTGGCTTTTAACACACCACTGCCTAAGAATATTCCCTTCTCCAACCCTACTCTCTGCTTTATTTCAGAACCATGGGGTGGGTAATATTAATGAGCTTCAGCTGTAGCCTCAAGGGATTGAGAGCGCCACTGAAAACCCCACTCTGCCCAAAAGGCCTCTAAATCAGGATCCCGACTGCCCCACACATGGAGAACAGAACTTTGACTCTCAGTAAGACCCTGTGGCCACTTCTACTGTGAGCAGGGAACTATCCTTCCCCTAAACAAGGATGCGGACAGAAGTGGGGCTCCACCTCTGCAGACTTGGAAGGGATGCCAGAGATGCACACGGAGAGTCCTATCCACAAAAATACAAGTGTCTGCTCTGCCCCTCTGTCTAATTATGATCCAGTGTCTCCACACCCCCCAGGGACCAGAGGCTTGTTTGTTTGAGCTGACATATCTATTATTACTCTTTAGGTAGTTAGGAGAATCATTTGCAGGGTTCATTAATCAGTATCACCTTATGGATTACTAAACAGCAGCTCTGCTTTAGCTAATGAGCCCCAATAGTGTAATATTTTACATATTTTATGGCAAGACAATTAAGCAATGTCTTGCTTTTATAGCAGACCTTAAAATAAATCATTTGAGACACAAAGAGGAGAACAGGTAACAGTGCATATAGTGTGTTTACTACTAGAACTGGGGAAGTTAAACTCTTCTTCACCCAACCCCTTGTTACACACATACTCTGCCTACATAGAAATAACAGATTTTCAGAACTTTTTTGCTCAATTTCCTAGCTTCAGAATTACAAAGTGCTTATGTAAAATGCGTATGGTTCACAGGCAGAGAAGACAAGGGAAAGAAGAAGGAAAGACGAATAAGCTGTGTTTCGTCATTGTAGGCAAGAAGGGATGAAAAATGTTAGTATGTATTGAATATCTACCTATGCTGGGTATTCATATTCACCCCTCATTTAAATTTCATAAAACCCTGTGAGGTAGGTGTGATGGTTAATACTGAGTGTCAACTTGATTGGATTGAAGGATGCAAAGTATTGTTCCTGGGCGTGTCTGTGAGAGTGTTGCCAAAGGAGATTAACATTTGAGTCAGTGGGCTGGGAGAGGCAGACGCACCCTCAATCTGGGTGGGCACCATCTAATCAGCTGCCAGCGTGGCTAGAATAAAAGCAGGCAGGAGAAGACGGAAGAGCAGACTTGCTGAGTGTTCCTACTTTCATCTTTCTTCCATGCCGGATGCTTCCTGCCCTCGAACATTAGACTTTAAGTTCTTCAACTTTTGGACTCTTGGACCAGTGGTTTGCCAGGGCTCTTCAGGCCTTTGGCCACAGAATAAAGGCTGCACTGTCAGCTTCCCTGTCTTTGAGGCTTTGGGACTCGGACTCATCCACCACTGGCTTCCTTTCTCTTCAACTTGCAGATGACCTATCATGGGACTCTACCTTGTGATGGTGTGAGCCATTTCTCCTTAACAAAGTCCCTTTCATATATACATCTGTCCTATTAGTTCATCCCTCTAGAGAACCCTAATACAGTAGGTATTAGTATCCCCATTGTATAAGTGAAGAAACTGAGACTTGGAGTGTTGTCAGTTACTCAAAGCCATGTAAGTTGTAAATGACTGCACCAGGATTTAAAAACTAGGTCTGCATGATCACCAAGACCCTGATCCTCCCAGGACTGTGTCAAGAATGCAGGCAGAATCTCCACCCCCACCAGTTTCTCTGCTAGTTTTCTGAATGCCCTCACCTTCCTGGGAGCATGGGCTGACCTCCATAACACGCTTTTCTCCTACAGTGTGCTGACTCTGGGACAGAAGGACAGACAGTCTTCCTGTGCCTCACATGTCTCTTTGGCAAGACCCCTCTACTCTATCCAGAAATCCCACTTGCCCCACCCCCCCATTAGCCAGTCATAAAGATGTCAATGGCTAAAGATGAATTTATGAGTTTAGCTGCCAGATAAATAGTGCCATCTCTGCCCTGCAACTCTAGGAGTTTAAAAAAAAAAAAATTAGAGAATTCCAGACTCAATTCTACTAATCCTACGAAAGTTGAGATTTTAGCGATAAGAAGTTTTACCCAAAGCACCCCACCACCCACCCACACCTTAGATCTACTGCTCTACACTCCCCTCCAAGCACATCACAGGTCTTAGGGGAGCAGAGGGACAGGCGTATGTTTGCAGCTGCTCTGAGCTTAGGCCACTGCCACCTACCAGCCTTGGGGTGGACCCAAAAATTCAAGACTCACTCAGGTCACAGCTTCCCCATCTGTGAAACAAAGGCAGATTCTTCTTTTTTTGCCTTCGAAGCATGAGTTTCCAACCACTGGTAGGGTCTGATGACTGCTTCCCTGAGTGGAGACGCAGTCCCCAGAGCTGGTCCTAGTCCTATTTACTCTAATGGTTCCCTAGGGGCTGTGGCTAACCTCCCATGACTGCAGGCCACCTGCCAAGAAGGAGACTTACTATAAATGAGGCCATGGCCAAACCTTGTAGTCAAGCAACTCAAATGTCCACCAGCAAGAAACTGTTTAAAATATGTACGTAAATGATCTGCCATAGAGTGAAATACCATGTAGCTATGAAACAAACAAACAAACAAATAAGCCAGGTTTCTCTGAATAGGAATGGAAAGATCTCCAAGATATAGTCTGAAGAGAGAAAATTGCAGAGTATCTAATGTATTACCTTTTGTATGAAAGGGAGAAATGAGACTCCATATTCATATTTGCTTGCATATATGTTTTAATCCCTGAAATACTTTTAATCCCTGAAATAAGACACCAAGGAGAGTGGTAGCTTCTTCTTGCAAGCGCCTTCTAGGCAGGAGGGCTGGACATCTGGGGACAAAGTTGATAAGAATTTCATCAGATGTACCTTGAAGTGTTAAACCATGTAAAGGTATTAACTATTCAAAAGACATTATATTTTAAACCTCACAAACACCCAGGAAGGAGCAGAGCAGAACTCACACCAAGTATATAAGATCCCAAGCCACATCCTGCCATCTTTGTGCTCAGGGCACAGTGGCCTACACACAGTAGACTCTATACAAATGTTTGCATCATGGGGATGCAGAGAGGCCACCATGGCCAGGGATTGAGAATCAGATTTGACTCCAGTCCATAGACCACACTGATAAGGACTTGCTGGCCCTGAGTTCTGACATGGAGAGGGCCGGGCTGTTGCCAGAAAACTCTTATCCCAGTCTGCCTCAACTGCTGGTTTATGAGCCACATCTCCCCAGCAACAAGGCAGGACCCCAAGATCACCTCCAACTTTCTCCAACAATGAACTCTTCCTCATGCCGGGTTAGAAGGTGCCAACTTCCAAAGTTCCTCTCTGGTCCATCTGACCCCCTAGAGAGCCTTTCCCAATTGGCCCTTCTGGTGACTCTTTCTGGATGCTTCTATCTTATTACCACCACTTAATGGCAGGGTCCCTAAGGGCACAGACCCTGTGTAGTGTTGGGTATCTCTCATTTCCCAGTACACAGGGTGCACAGGAGGGACCCCAACAGTGTCTGTGGACTGAATGCCCAATATTACAGAAGAAGCAGCTGTTTATTCCCTTTTACTACGAGAGAAATCAATGTGATTAGAAGCAGCATATTGAAGGGGAGACTTGATGGCAACAAGTGATGGCAATTGACAGCATAACAGAAAGTCATCAAAAGCAGACCCAAGGATTCCCACATCTCTGCAGCCTGGGGCCATTTGGTTTTGTGGTTACAGGGTTCACCAAGTTAGAGCTCAGGGTCACTGCTGTTCAGAATCAGAACCCCAAGCCTTGAGGCCATCAGTGGGGATGCTAACCAGTGCTGTAGGCAGTGAGTCCACCACATCAAAGTGCCAAAATCCCACCAGGGCTGGGCCTGAACATGAGGTGGGTCAGCACTTGCCCTCCCAGGCTCATGTCTGGGTGTACATCCCTCAGGGGTCCTGCAGAGAGGACAATGGTAAAGTGCAAAGTACGCCTTGTCTCAGAAAGAACAAGGATGCCCTGCAGTGGAATGGCACTCACCAGTGCGTTCTGGGACAAAAGGAAAAAGGCAGTGAGGAGAAAGCAAATGGTGGCCATAATATCAATAATGGCCATTTCCTGAGGATGTGCAATGAGCCAGCTATGGTTCTAGGCCCCAGAGGGCTACTGTGGTGAGTGAGACAGGCAAGGTCCTTGCTCTTCCCAGCTGATTCCAAAGGTAGATACAGACAACCAACCAAGTAAACATATAGGAAATAAACTCAAGAATGACATATGCTGTTCAGAGCATGAAACAGGATGATAAGAGAGTGACCAGAGTGGCCATAAGAGCAGGTGCTTGGGGAAGGCCTCTCTGCCAAGGTGATAACCTGAATGGAGGCTGGCCTCTTGAAGAGGCAGTGGCTGTGCTGAGATCTGAGAATAGACCATTCCAGAATAGCAAGCGAGAAGACCAAGACAGGAACAAATTCACGGGTGTGAGTAATAGAAAGAAGCCCGGCAGAGGTGCGTTGGGGTAAAGAGGGGAAGGTGTGGGAGAAGGTGAGACTGGAGGTATCTCCAGTGCAGCCATCTTGGAAGGCCATGGAAGCCCTGATGAGAATCCTGGGTTTATTTCTTTCTTTTTCTTTTTCTTGTTCTTTTCTTTTCCTTTCTTTATTTTTATTTTATTTTATTTTATTTATTTATTTATTTATTTATTTATTTATTTATTTATTTGAGATGGAGTTTCACTCTTGTTTTCCAGGCTGGAGTGCAATGGCACGATCTTGGCTCACCACAACCTCCACCTCCTGGGTTCAAGAAATGCTCCTGCCTCAGCCTCCCAAGTAGCTGGGATTACAGGCATGCACCATCACGCCCTGCTAATTTTTGTATTTTTAGTAGAGATGGGGTTTCACCATGCTGGCCAGGCTGGTCTCAAGCTCCTCACCTCCGGCGATCCACCTGCCTCGGCCTCCCAAGGTGCTGAAATTACAGGCATAAGCCACCAGGCCCGGCCGCCTGGGTTTATTTCGGTGACGAGAAAACCACTGGAAGGCTTTAGGCAGAACAGGGAGGTGGCCCATCGCACCATCAAAACGCAGGAGTGGAACGTGAAGCCCCAGACAAAAGGCTACTTCAGGAGCCAAGGAAAGATGGTGGAGGCTTGGACTTGGAAGGAAGCAGTGGACATGGATGGAAGGGATCAAATGTGAAATGTATGTTTAAAGGTAGATGTGTTTAACTACTTGCTGATGGAATAGATATGAGGGGGTGAAGGAATAAAAGGAATAGAGTGAGACTCAGTCTCACTTTTGTGTGTCCCTTATTTCTAGCACCGAGCATTGCCCACAGCAGGATTTAACTAATACTTAAATACTTAGATGCTCAGTTGTCTGCTGGCAGACTGGCTGGCTGGTTAGTTGTTTGAATGGCTGAGTGATTGACTAGTTACTTAACTGGATGGACGAGTGGGTAGTTGGTTAACAGGTGGATGGGTAGTTGACTGGCTGAGTGAATGATTGGATGGGTGGATGGGTGAACGAATGGTTGGCTGGTGGTTGGGTAAGTAGGCAGTAGAGATGTTAGTTTCATCACTGACTGGTTTAATGTCTTCCCTACTCCCTGCACAATCTCTCCTTCCAGGGTCCTTGAGACCCAACCAACTCCCTTGACCCTGATTCCCTGCCCTGGGCAACACTGACACTACTTATTCCCCCCTAGGTCCTGCATTGTCCAGATCTTCCAGGACTATTGAGGGACCAATGCTGAGCACCTGGTCCTGAAAGATTTTCACTGCAGTGGACAGGTATACAAAGTCAGCCCTGACTCAGGCAGAGTACCAGCTTTGCCTCTTAGTGGTGTGTGATCCTAGGCAGGTCATTCTACCTCAGCTCCACTTTGGTAGAGTGGAGCTAAAAATATCTGGACCGCCTGCTCACAGGGTCATGAGAATCAAAGGAGAAACCCCATATGAGAGTGTCCAACAGATGTCAGGAATGACTTTCATCCTGCTCTGGAGGTTAAGGAGCAAAAGTTCCTGCCTGGGGAAGGCACCTCCCTAGTTCTAGGGCCTTTTGTCTTGCTTACTTGCTGCTGCTCTCAAAGTCAGCCTAATTTGTACCTGAACCTCAGCCCTCCTCCTTGGTGGTAATCAGTGTTTCCTTGGCTTGCCTTTCTTTGCCTTGGATACTTTGCTCTCTGCTGTGCCAACATCCACCATGCGTGGACCTCACCCTGATAGTACTTCAGACAAAGCCCTTGTAATGCCATCTGCCTCTGGTTCTGCATTTGGAGAGCCAAACTTGTCTCCTAGCTGGAGATCTCAAGCCCAACTCAAAGCACAATGTCTAGAACTTAACAAGATCTCAGTAAGTATGTGTGCATGCGTGAATGATGCCTCACTGATTTTCCAAACTGTGTTTTGTCTAGGTGTATAAGTTAGCATTCGCTGCATAACCAATCGCCTCAAAATGTAGTAACTTAACAAACACATACTAATTCTCATAATTCTGTAGGTGGCCTGCAGTTCTAGTCTAGGTAGCTTGGCTAGAGCCAGATGATCTAGAACAGCCTCGCTTATATCTGGGCCTGCTGAAATGACTGGGACCTCTCTCCACATAGTCTCTCATCCTAAAGGAGGCTAAGCTTGGTTTTTCCACAAAACAGCAGATGAGCTTCCGGCAGCAAAAGAACACAAGCCCAATGCACATGAACTTAAGACAACATCACACATTTGCTATCTGCTGGCTAAGGCAAGTCACACAGCCAAGGTCAGAGTCAACCGAGGAAGGGATTGCACAAGGGCATTGACCCAGGAGGTATAATTTATTGGGGTACATTAATGCAACAACTTACCACACTTAATGACTTGGAATAGGCTTGACTAGGCCCACATTCCATAAACTCCTTGGAGAAGCAGAGCATTGGAGACCACCAGGGTAGCCAGAGAGATCAAGAAGCAACTGGTTGAGAGCTATCAGATCTGGTCGGAATCCTAAGAAAGAAACTGAAACCGTCTATCCAACATGACCCCACACACATACCAACTTTCACCTCTGTATTAGCTATTGACACATAATGTTGCATAACAAACAACCTCAAAATATCAGTGCCTTCTATTCACAGTAGCAAATACATGGAATCAACCCAAATGCCCATCAATGATAGACTGGTTAAAGAAAATGTGGTACATATACACTGTGGAATACTATGCAGCCATAAAAAGGAATAAGATCATGTCCTTTGCAGGGACATAGATGGAGCTGGAAGCCATTATCCTCAGCAAACTAACACAGGAACAGAAGACCAAACAGCACATGTTCTCACTTATAAGTGGGAGCCGAACAGTGAGAACACATGGACATAGGGAGGGGCAAAACACACATTGGGGCCTGTCAGATGGAGAGAAGGGAGAGCATCAGGATAAATATCAAATGCATGCAGGATGCCAGGCTTAATACCTACATGATGAGTTGATAGCTGCAGCAAACCACCATGGCACATGTTTACCTATGTAACAAACCTGCATGTCCTGCACATGTATCTTGGAACTTAAAATTGTTAAATTTTTTTTAAAATCAGTGCCTTACAACACATACTCATTTTTCATGCCTGCAGGTCTGTGAGTCAGTTGGGGTTCAGTTGTGTTTTAGGCTCAGCTGAGATTGCTCTTTTCCACGTATCTCCTTTTGGGGTCTAGACCAAAAGGGCAGCGGCTACCCAGAGCACATGCTTTTCTTGACAATGGCAGAAGTGCAGCAAAGAGAGCTCAACTGTTCAATAACATTCAATCTTCTGCTTACATCACATCTGTGAATATCTTGTTGTCCAAAGCAAGTTACACAGCTAAGCCTGAAGTCAATAGGCAGGGAAATGTCCCTTGTATACCACAAAACCATGTCAGGTGTGGCTGTGGAATACTACATAGAAGTGAAGAATTCTGTTCAATTTTGCAATCTGCTACAACCTGCCACCCTGGCCCCCTGGCCTTTCCATTTCCTCTACCTTGGCTCCATCATTTCAAAGCTAGAAGTAACAAGCAGGTCAGCCAGCCTTGCCCTGCAAGGTGACCAGCACTTTCCCAGAAGTTTCTGGGCTCCCAGGTCCCATAGTAGAAATGGCCAAAAAGATGCCATGGGCATAAGGTTCTGTCTTCCCACAGAAAACAAAGCCCTGAGGCCATTGGGCTACATTTGTCAGAATAGAAGCATAAGATTTTCCCTATTTTGACACTTGTCATCATTTCTGATATCCATTGTCACTAGGATCTTACAGTCAAAGTTGAAAACAGCAGTATTGGCTGATATCCCTATCTGACAGGGACTCTTGTCCAGGACACATTTTTATGATTAAACCTCTTCTAGCAGTTAAGACAGCAGAACCCTTTCGAGGTAACTGGGCAAAACTTCCTTGTGAAACATGTTGATTTGAACCACCTGGGCAGAGCAGATGGCCTGATTGTCTTTTCATCTTGCAGAGCACCTTTATTGAGTTATTACATTCTCTTAACACATGTAAAGGGAGATCTCATTCATTAGCCCATAGAGCTTCCCCAGGCCCCAGGAAGAGGAGTCGAGGGGATGTTAGAAAACAAGATCCTTGGTCGGGCACAGTCATTCACACCTGTAATCCCAGCTCTTTGAGAAGCCGAGGCAGGAGGATCACTTGAGCCCAAGAGTTCAAGACCACCCTGGGCAACAACAGCAAGACTCCATCTCCAGAAAAAATAAAAACTAGCCAAGCATGGTGGTGTACACCTGTAAGTCCTAGATACTTGAAAGGCTGAGGCGGGAGGATCACTTGAGCCCAGAAGTGATCATGCCACTGCACTCCAGCCTGGATGACAGAACAAGACTCTGTCTCAAAAGAAAAAAAGACCCTTTTTCAGGTGCACCTGCTAAGTGCCAGGTGCCACAAAAGAGGCTTCAGGGATGCAAGCAACAATAAGGTCTGGCCCCTGTCCTCACCAAGCACACACTTGGGGAAGAACCATAAGGAAGAGGATATAGTAGTTGGTGCAGATGATAAACCCTACAGGAATTTTTGAGGAAGGGGAAGTTCCAGAGGCTGGCTGAGCAGAGAGAGTGCCACTTGAGATCACCAATATCTGTTATATAAGGGAATTAAGATTGAAAAAGATGAAATGACTAGCATAATAAGGATGGCAGGGGTGCCATGGCTCGTGCCTGTAATCCCAGCCCTTTGGGAGGCTGGGGTGGGAAGGTCATTTGAGCCCAGGAGTTCAAGGTTTGCACCACTGTACTCCAGAGAGACCTTGTCTCAAACAAAACATATGGAAAGCACAAACCATGAAAGTTTAATGAATCTAAATGAGGGCCGGGCGTGGTGGTTCAAGCCTGTTATCCCAGCACTTTGGGAGGCCAAGACAGGTGATCACCTGAGGTCTGAAGTTTGAGGCCAGTCTTGCCAACATGGTGAAACTCCATCTCTAATAAATATACAAAAATTAGCTGGGCATGGTGGCGGGCGCCTATAGTCCCAGCTACTTGGAAGGCTGAGGCAGGAGAATCGCTTGAACCCAGGAGGCAGAGATTACAGTGAGCCGAGATTGCTCCACAGCACTCCAGCCTGGGTGACAGAGCAAGACTTCGTCTCAAAAAAAAAAAAAAAAAAAAAAAAGGATGGGGAACCAGAATTCAATCTCAGTTCTCCTGAATTTGGATTCCAGGTATGTCCGTGATGTCAGAATCCTCCCCTCACTGACAACTTTCCAGAAGCGTCTTGCTTAGTCTTGTCCCAAGATTATGTAGATGGAAATGGATTAGAATAAACTCCACCAAGACTTTCAAAACCTCGGTTCTAGACCTGGCTTTGCCACTTTTCAGTCATTTAATCCCACTGCAAGGCCTTCTGTTCGAGCTGGATTTTCTATGTCTATAGAAAGGGGTAAAAAATCAGAGAGTACCAGAATTGCAAGAGATCACGCAGACTAACTAGTACACAAGATACTTGAAGCCCTTCCCACTGGAAGAGATGTAGCCTATACTTGCATACTTCTGATAATAAAGAACTCAGCACTCTAGGGAAGCATCTGTCATCTTTGGACAGCTCTACTGGAGAGTTCTTAAAGGGAACTGATATTTATTTCCCTGCTTACTCTAGTTGTAGATCTTTAATCTCCCTCTTTGAGATGAGCAGAACCCGTTCTTCCCAAGGAAAGGTCTTCCCTCATTTGAGGACTCAGCTCATGGGACCCTAACCTTCTGCCTTCTGTTGGGTATCCCCAGTGCCTTCCATCACTTCTCACAGGGCCCGGTTTCAAGTCTCCTTAGTAACTTGAGTTCTCTTCTCTGGAAAGGTTTCCACTTCTTTTCAGAGATCCAACAACCAAGGACAGAAGCCAGTGTGGAAATCTCAGCAGTCCACCGCAGGGAAATCCTTCCCTCCCCAGCAAACGCATTTCCAACCTCACAGCCTGACACTGGAGTGGCACTTCCTCCCATCCTTGTGACCCATACTGGACTTTCTTTCAGCCAACTGGGTCTGTTTCACATGTGTCAAGAAGTCACACTTCCCTGGTTTCTTATTAAGGGATTGCATTTGGACTCACCCAAATTCTGAATCTTACACCTATCTTGGTTTTTTCCTCAATTCGGATCTCTGTTCCAATAGATCAAGAGCCATTTGTCTCTTTAGGGTGTGTTGTTTGTTGATTTGAAGTGCACTGGGGTGGTTTTACTTTAAAATTTTAGAGTGTGTTGAGACTTAAAAGAGCCAGTTCAATCCTCTCATTTATTTACATCTGTATTTTTTTATTCGTGTTATTTTCTTTAACTTATAAAAAGTAGAGAAAAAGTCATGAATGGACATTTCACAAAAAAGGAAGTACAGTACTAAAGGCTCTTAACTTTATGAAAAGATGGCCACCCTTATGCATATGAAAAGAAATGAAGATTACCCACCAAATATGTAAAGACCAAACAGTTGCCAAAAATGTAGAAAGAGGCTCCCAGCTATATTGCTGGTGAAAATATAAATAGGCTATTCCATGAGAGCAATATGAAAACATGTACCAAATTACAAACAAAAATAGTAACAATAATGAACATACCATTTAAATTCAAAGCTAACAGAAAGAAGGAAAAATAAATATAGGAGTGGAAATCAATAAAACAAGTAATAGAGAAACTTCAGCATTGTATTAGAGACAAGTAACTTCTGAAATAAACCAAATAAATTGAGAGATACACTATATTCATGGGTTGAAGGACTCAATATTGTTATGATGTTGATTTACTCCAAATTAATCTATAGATTTAATGCAATTCCGTACAATTCCTAACAGGCTTCTTTGTAGAAATTGAAATGCTGACAATTAAACTTGACATGAAAATGCAAATAACTTTGAATAGCCAAAAGAATGTTGAACATAAGGAACAAAGAGAAGGAGTTGCATTACTTGATTTCTAACTATATAAGCTATACAAGTCATAAATGATAGATAGAAGATAGATAGATAGATAGATAGATAGATAGATAGATAGATAGATAGATGATAGATAGATAGACAGACAGACAGATAGATGACTTACTTGGAAAACCACAGCGATTAAAACAGTGTGGTTAACTGATGTTTGACAGAGGTACCAGAACAATTCAACAGGGAAAGGATGGTCTTATCAACAAATGGTGCTGGAAGAAATGGAAAGTTATTTAGAAAAAAATGAATTTTGCTCCACAGCTCACAAAGGCACAGAAAAAAAAGCTCAAAATGAATCATAAGCCTAAGCACAAAAGTTTAAATTACAAAATTTCTAGAAGAAAAGATAGGGGAAAAACTTTCAGATCTTGGGCTAGACTAAGATTTCTTAGATGGGACACACACCCACATACACACATACCAAAAAAAAAAGAAAAAAACCCAGAAGAAATAAAGTGGATTTCATCAAAATAAAAACTTCTGCTCTTCAAAAGACACAATTAAGAAAAATAGCAGGCAACCAACAGAAAATAAGAAAAGATTCGCAATACGTATAGCTTAAAAAGAATGTGCACACAGAGTAAAGAACTTTTACAACTCAATAAAAAGACAAAGAACCCAATGAAAACAATAGACAGAAGATTTGAACAGACACTTCTCAAAAGAAGATATACTGATAGACAATAAGAACACTGAAAGATGCTCTACATCATTAGTCATCAGAGAAATGAAAATTAAGAGGATAATGAGAGGCCGGGCATGGTGGTTCACGCTTGTAATCCCAGCCCTTTGGGAGGCTGAGGCAGATGGAATGCAGCTTAAGAGTTCAAGACCAGCCTGGGCAACATGGTGACACCCCGTCTCTACAAAGAATACAAAAAGTATCCAGGCACGTGGCATGTACTTGCAGTCCCAGCTACTTGGGAGGCTGAGGTGGGAGGATCGCTTGAGTCCAGGAGGTCAAGCCTGCAATAAGCTGGCTGTGATTGCATCCCCGCACTCCAGCCTCAGTGACAGAGCAAGAGACTGTCTCACCAAAAAAAAAAAAAAAGTTTCTTCTACACAACTACTAAAACTGCTAAAAACAAACAAACGATGCAGAATAAATCCTGTTTATAGGGTTCTGTTCTCCTAGAAGTTCCCACTTTGGGGACCAGAACCTCAGTTAGGCTGTCAGAAGGGATATTGCCAGTTTGGGTACTTGACCAAAATAATACCTGGAGGGGTCACTTTATGATGCCTATAAAAGAATTTGCTGAGAATGAGAAGAATTTGCTGAACTAATTCATGAAGTAAAAATTCTAGACATTTTACAACTCAGTGACCTTACTATGAATGATTTTCAGGGGATTCTGATATTGTCAATCTGCCCTTCACTTGACCGAGGCATGGCTGAGCAGGGGTCACATTACAGTGGTAAGAAGCAAAGGTTTGAGTAGCGCAAACCTGGCCTCCACTCCACTGAGTGACCGAGAGCTTGGGCAAGTTATTCAATGCCTGAGCCTTAGTCTCCTCATACCTAAAAATGGGATAAGGACTCTTACTTCACAGTACTGTCATAAAAGATTCCATGAAATCAAGTATTCCGTGG